>NC_061114.1:55133837-55269713 GCF_002878395.1 Capsicum annuum
TTCATGGTGCCTCAAAATATTTCCTTGACACTAACATTGGTCATAGGAGGCATCAAAGTCCTGAGCATCATTGTATATTATCGGCCAGTAGTACCCACATTGCAAGATCTTGTGGGTGTGTAGGTTCTTCTATGGTGACCCCCAACAAGTGAAGCATGACAAGCCTCAAGAATACTCATCATTTCCAGCTTCGGGATACATCTACAAATAATGCCATCCGTACAAATTTTGAATAGATAAGGTTTATCCTAGAATAATTTCGTTACCTCATGCATAGATCTCTTTTGCCAATGAAAGGATAAGTCTTCTGGGACAAGATCACTTGCCAAGTAATTAGAAAAATCAGCAAACCAGGGCATTAGGACTTGTGATGCTGCCAAAATCTGCTCATCTAGAAAAGTATCATCTATTTTAAGCCCATCCCTTATTTTCTGCATTGCTTCTTTCTCAAGTCTGGATAAGTGATATGCAACCTAATTTTCTATTCCTTTTTGGTCCATTACCTCAAAATCAAACTCTTGTAGTAGGAGAACCCAACAAATCAGTCTTGGCTTTGCATCTTTCTTTGCCATTAGGTATCTAAATCCTGCATGGTCTATATAAATAATAACCTTAGTCCTAATCAGATAGGATCAAAACTTTTCTTAGATAGAAAAAACTACTAGTAACTCTTTATCTATAATATTGTAGTTCTTTTGAGCAGGATTTAACACCTTACTAGCATAATACATAAGATGAAGTGTCTTTTATCGCATTTGGCCTAGGAAAACACCTAGAGCCACACTGATTGCATCATACATGACCTCAAATGGCAAGGACCAGTTGAGGGACACTATAATAGGGTCTTACACTAACTGCTCTTTCAAAAACTCAAAAGACTTCAGACATGCCTAATTAAAATCAAAATTTACCTCTCTCTAAAAAAGCTCGCAAAAAGGATTTGAAATATTTGAGAAATCCTTGATGAATATCCTGTAAAAGACAACATGGCCTTAAAAACTCTAAATACCATTTACCAAAATTAAAGGAGTTAAATTTTTTATCATTTCAAATTTTTCCTTGTCAATCTCTATTTCCCGTTTTGAGATCTTATGCCTAAGCACAATTCTTTCTTTAACCATAAAATGACACTTATCCCAATTGAGCACCAAGTTCCATTCTTTACATTGACAGAAAGCATTTACCAAGTGAACCAGACAATAATCAAAATAATCACCAACTACAGAAAAATCATCCATAAACACTTCAATGGTGTCTTCCACCAAATCAAAGAATATTGACATTATGCATCCCTGGAAGGTGGCGGGAGCATTGCACAATCTGAATGACATCCTCTTGAATGCAAAAGTACCATAAGGGTAAGTAAACATCATCTTCTCTTGATCTTTGAGAGCAATAGTGATCTTATTATAACCTAAATAACTATCAAGAAAACAATACCAACCCCTTCCCGCAAGCTTATCGAGCATCTGGTCCATCAAGGGCATGGGGAAATGGTCCTTTTGGGTCTACGAATTTAGATTCCTATAGCCCATGCACTCTCCAATATGTTACTATTCTTGTTGGAACAAGCTCATTCTTCTCATTTAGTATCACATTAATTCCACCTTTTTTTGAAATGCACTAAATAGGACTGACCCGCTTGCTATCAGTAATGGGGTAAACTACACCAGCATCTCGGCACTTGATGATTTCTTTTTTACCACCTCTTGCAAAGGAGGATTTAGCCGATGTTGATGCTTAATACAAGGGATGCAATCCAGTTTAAGCTGTATTTTATGGGTACAAATGCCCGGCGGAATACACACAATATCTACAGTGGTCCGTCCTATAGCTCTCTTGAACCTCTGCAACATTGATAACAACGCCTCTACCTATGTCTCAATCAAGTCAGCAGAATAATCACTAGAAAAATGTTGTCATCCCCTAAAAATACATAGTGAGAATGAGACAGGAGGGCCTTCAACTCCAAAACTGGTGGATCCTTGATTGACGGATGAGCAAGAAGAGTGGTTATATTTTTCAAATCTAGATTAATCTTCTTTAAAGCATATGTATAAAAACCTCTCCCATAAAGAATGCCTATTATCTCATCATATTCCTTAATTCCATCAATATTAAAATATATAATCACCAGTGCTAATGCTTTAACACCCAATCTCTCCTTAATTAGAACAGTCACTGCATCAACCTCGTCATCAATTGTGTCTATCACTGACATAACTCTCATATCGTATGGATGTCATACATTAGGGATTACCTACTCATCATTAAGTTTGAACCTTATCTGTCCTAACTCCATATCAACTAAAGCCCTACACATAGCTATGAAGGGTTTGCCTAAGATGATAGGGACTTGGAAGTCCACCTCATAATCAAGAAATATGAAATCAATTGGAAAGATAAAGTACACCACCTTTACTAGCACATCACAAAGGACACCAACTGACTTTTTCACTATTCAATCAACCATAAACAATCTCATCAATTTTGGTTTGGGTGCTCTCAACCCCAACTTCCTAAACACAACCAGCGATATAAGATTAATACTGGCTTTTTGATCAAATAAAGCCCGAGTGAAGTTAAATGAGCCAATGGTACATGGAATAGTAAAGGTTCCGGGGTCCTCTTTCTTCTTTACCAATAATGTAGTGGCAAAAGTACACTAATGATGCACATTGTCCACAGGCTCATAGCTCACTATCCACTTTCTACTGACCAGATCTTTTATGAATTTTGTGTAACTATGCATCTACTATAATGCCTCTACAAGTGGTTTGTTTTTAGACAACTCTTTCAACTTAACATGAACTTCTGATATTTACCTTCTTCCTAATTCTTATTCAGCCTATAAGGAAAAAAAGAGGGAGGTCTTGGAATAGTCTTCAAAATAGGATTATCAACCTTATCCTTGTTTTTATAATTTATAGCACTCTAATCAATATCTGATGATTTTCCAAATTCAACTTTAGGTGCTACCTCAGGATCGACATTAACATTATTATTCATTGGCTTAACTATAGTAGGCACAAGAGGATCCATAGTGGTCTTACCAGTTTGAGTGGTAATGGCATAACAATGACTATCATTCTTTGGATTTTACATTGTATTACTGGGAAGAGTACTAGGATGCCTTTGATTTAATATGGCCAAAATTTGGCGCTGCTCCAGTTGTTTTCTCACGGTGTTGTGCAACTCAAAATTTTGATTTAGCTCTGATGTGTTCACCTTAATCTCCTTAAGGTAGCTTTCCTAACTTTCTTGGCCTTTTACTAACTTTAACAATATTGCCTCCATTCGTGACTCTGTATCTCAGCAACTCGGTGGAACATATCTATCACTCTTCTCTTTATAAGCATATTTGTACCTCCAATCACAATCTCACTCTCTACTTCTATCTCGATACCTATCACTATAGTAGTTCTGACCTTGGTTTTCTTGCCCTTTGGCTCAAAAAACCACCACTTCTTAATCTAGATACTTTTCTTCCTCATCTGCACCAGACTCATAAGCCTTTGAAGTAGTTCTTTATGCCTCTACTATGTTTAACTTTTAAACAGTCACTACTGCAAGTTGTTTTGTAAGCAGTCCAATATCTATTATGAGTAGTGCAACTTCTTGTGCTAACTAATCATCACCAGCTCTGTACTCACTAGCGTCTTCAATAGTATAGTACCAGCACCCCTATCAACCCCCAAGTGTGCCATCCATGGTTGGTGATAGAAGTCTTATCTAGCATTTTTTGCACCATATCCCAATGCAGATGCGTAAATGCATCTGTACATATAGTGTCTGCCATTACCCTAGAGCGATATTTAGGGATTTGTAACATATCTCTAGCAAATTTGACCTTGGAATTTAGTGGTTTGGTACCATGTTTAACTTAGTTTTTTTAACAAAAACCACTTCTCATAGATGGACTCTGCAAGTAACTATCGAAAATTATAAATTTTATCTTTTAGCTATAGCATCCTAGAAGGAGGGAAGAATTGATTCAAAATCTATTTATGCGGCTTATTTTAAGTCGTGATTGAGCCTCTAGGAAGTTTCCCCAACCATAATGATACTTTTTTTGTCAACAAGAATGTAACGCCTCGAATCTGGTACCTGGAACATTACACGGTGCTCATGACCCCGAAGGACCACAAGCTAACCCATGACTGATATTTGTACCTGTATACTGCATAAAAGACTATATAATGTGGAAACATGAACTGAAAGGCCATAAGGTTCAATACTAGTACATAACTGAAAATATGGTATATCAATACCAAAATAACTCAAATAACTGTCCGACACGCTATAGTTGGAAAGCCTCTAAATGGTCTGGAAAAGAAATTGATGGGATATGTCCCCAACTAACTCCAACTACTAAAATAAAATAAAAACTTAAATACTAATATAATCATCATTTTCTCGAAGGATGAGGACTCACAGCTGACTCTGCCTGCTGAACCTGGATGCTACTGATGCTTTGGAGCTCGTGCTTCTAAACCTATGGTATAAGACACCATAGCGCAAATGCATTAGTACTTTGAATATACTGGTATGCAAGTGATGTAGGTTGAATGCAAATGGTTCATATGCATAAACAATACTAACTGACAGACTAACATGAACATGAGAATACATGCATGACTACGTAACTATAATTGAGATCATGATAGGACTGAATACTGAGTTCTGACTACTAAATCTACTGATATTGACATCTGACTCATTAATGAGTGAGAAAGACTTATACTATATTACTGAATACTGAGGGACTGATACTATGTTACTGATACATGAATAACTATTTTTGTCAGTTCTAATTATGAAGAACTGGTCTGGTTGACTGCATCTGATAGTCCTGAAGATAAATACTAATAATATGAGTTCGGATAACTGATATAACTGATAACATGAGTTATGACAACTAACATAACTGATAACATGAGTGACTGTATCTGACAGTCCTGAATCTGATGGAACTATCTGAGTTTCATACTGTATCTGAATTGACTGTATCTGACAGTCCTAAAATTTGAAGAACTATCTGAGTTCTTTTACTGAGACTGAGACTGAGACTAAAACTAAGAGTGTGGGAAGTGATCATCTAACCGACATACCCCAGAACTGAACTGGTGGGGTCCAACCTGTAACCCCAGCTGGAAAAGTGTCAGTACCGTGCCACATGTAAAGACCTATTTTGAGTATACCCTTGCTAACAGGGAGCTCTTCCATCAACCCCTCCTAGTAGGTAACCTAAATAAGATGTATATATATCTCTAAATACATAGGGTGCATATGAACTTACGTTGACTACGTAGTTCTGGAACATAAAGATTGCTTTTAAGGATCACACCCTCCACTGAATAACATGTGATTCCCCATCCTTGGGTTCGCTTAGTGCCAAATCCTACTCCCATATGAAAGACACTAAACTGATTAATGGAGCTGAACTGATACTAGTGGTATTGTTTAGCGGAGTTAAACTGAACTGAATTTACTGAGTTTCGTTGACTGACAGAATGTACTAAGTTCTGAGGACTGACTGATAATACCGAAGTTACTAAGATTAACTAGGAATACTGAGGTTATAAAGATTAATGAGTACTGAGATCACTGAGATTACTGAACTACTGAGATTAATGAAATTTTTGAGATTTTTGGGTTTTCCTGAGTCACATGACTGTTTGAGTTCTATGGATTATAGCTTGACTAAGAGTATCATGAAAACATGACATGGCTCTAGGCACACAGCTAAATTGTTGGGTACAAGTACCCCCAAGACTCGATGGAAAGAAATTAACATAGCATGATTTACGTGAACATATAGCCATCAATGCAATTCATAATTCATATATTGAAGCACTTCATCAAACATGTGATATGCATAAACTTGTACAAACATGGGTATTTTATAATATCATGCTAGTTGGGCACTTTTCCTTCATATCAGCATTTAATCAAACACATGATAGGCATAATATATGTAGACACCATTATACAATAATTACACATCATGATTCAACATCTAATTTCATTATCCTAGGGTTTAATCATAGGTTCACATAAATATAAATATATACAAATCAATTCCACATAACACTAATCACCCAACATGGATTTGAATTCAATTCATCATTCTCAACATAAACAAAATAAACCCAACATGAAGTTCATAAACAAAATCTAAAATCTTGACTTTAGAAAAGAGATTCTTGGGCTTCATGGATGAAAGGCATCCATGAATGAACACTATGCATACCTTAGTTCATGATTTCATGAAGATTGACGGTGAAACCTTCTTGAATTTGAATCCCCAGTAGAAACCCTAGCTTGTTCTTGAGAGAAACTAGAATATTTGGGTAAAGAATGGCTAAATCACGTGTTATTGGGTATATATAGGGGTCAAAATTTGACCCTTTTAACCATGGACGAGTCTTTAATTTCTGAGAAAATTTCCCAATTTTCATCCTTGGAATGATGCACCACTATCGTACCAAGTCACTAGAAAGTGACAAATGGGAAATTGTACGGTGGTGCAATGTGGAGCTATCACGTTTCCACCTTGTCTGTGACCTGGAAGTTTGGCGCAATGTGCCACTATCATGAACCAACACTAGAAATTGACAATTTCCATTTGAGCTATCTCTGCAATGCGCTGAAGGTTCAGGTGATACGCTATACACTATCTCACTAAAAAGGATCTAACTCTTCACCCAGGTGTCAGATTTGGGAGAATTTGGTATTGATGGAAAGCTTATTAAATTTCCCATATGAAAAAAGTGAAAATCATAAAAATACCACGTGTACAAAAGTGGATTCATATTTCAAAGAAAGATTCTAACATTCTTGGGAAACTTTTCAAGCTAGGAAAAGTATGGGGTATTATAGAGAATAGGAACAACCTCAATCTCAATGCTTCTTGGTCCACCCTAGGAATGGTATACAAGGTATAGATCCTAATAAAATTGGCCAGATGTATGTTTAAATAATGTATCGATAACCCCAAAAACACATCTTTTAAATTCAGCAGCTGGATCATTACACAGGTCATATAAATTTTACATTAGGGGGTAGAGTAGGAGAAACAATGGCTCTTGTCTCAGAGGGCTCAACATATCCCCATATCTTCATCTTCATCATATGATGGTAAATACTGATAGGCTGGAATCACTCAAGCTCTGCCACCTCATGCTTTATAACAATCACCATCGAGTGTTGCTTGATGATCAGGAACTAGTCTTATCCTTGCTATCTCTACCTGCTGAGCCAATTGGGCTTCCTCAACTAGTCTACTCTATTGTTCAGTAAGGGGGTATAGCAAGAGGATCATCCCAAACCCCTTTTAGAACACCATCACAAACATATTCCGTCATCCTTTTTTGTGTTTGAAGAATTCTTTTGGGCTCTAGATCAATAGGGAGTAAGGGATTGCCTTGACTACTATTTCTAGGAATACACCATTGTATACCTAACTAAGAAAAGAAAAATAAAAACCCATGAACTTCACCAACTTTAGTCAATAACTCAACACCGTACTTTCCTGACAACAACATAAAAAATTAATGTCTCCAAAAATCTAACCTCCAATGAAGTATGTTGCGGCCAATGTCAAATATAGTAACCTAAACAAGGTTGAGGTCGATCCCATAAGGAGTACATGGAATGGTCTCTCAAACTTAACGAAATCCACGAGCAGTGCAGAAAAGTAAATAGAGAGATTTTTAAGTCAACAACAAGTAGCCAAACTTGAATGTTTGAGTTTGTAAAAAATAGAAGACAGACACTAGAATTATTTCCCCCTGGTTTATCAACTCCATAATTTTATTGTGTTCAATTCACCTACCCCACTGCTCTGCATGCAAAGTTGACAAGCTAGGTATTATCAACCATGTTTTGAGCATATTGATAAATCTCACCCTTTACCTTGTAAGTCTTCGGGCATCGCTTTGCTTTCACTTGTCTATAAGTTTAGTACAACTCTCACCTTTTGAGTGTAGAGTTGATTAGACAAGGGATAATAGCCTAGAATCATTGTTGTAACCTCTTTTTCTCAATTTTAATCTCAATCGTGAGGATGTTCTCAAATACAGGCAATTTCCAAGATTATGCAATATCTTGGGATATGATTAATATGAAGAAGATTACAATACACACAATTATAATAGAATAGGTGAATCTCCCACTTCCTTTACGTAGTTAATCCACTAGGATTTCCACAACCCTATCCAAGGAGATTGGCTGCTCATGATTATGCAACTATCCATAAAAATTAATGAAAAATACATGTAATTTATTACACAACAATGATAGAGTAAATTCCAAAATCTCAAATTGAATACAAAACAAAAAACTCAAGAACAATTGTATCAATGGTCAAAGTATGTGAAAGTATCACAAAATTTATAAAAAGTACATAACATAATAAAGAAATAACCCTAGGGTACTTATAGTAACTCAAAATACTAAAGGAAACCTAATTAAAACAAAATTGGAAAACTTTTTCGGCAGTGGTTGCTCCTCTAGCAACAAATCATTATGTCTGGTTACGACTCATTACATAATGTTATATTTGTCTTCAGACTTCAGTTGTTATGACTCGTAGTGTCACCATATGAGTTGTATGATGCTAATCGTAGTTATTCTAGTAAACTTTCATCTTCAAGGCTTTATATTCTGTTGTCCTTATGACTTTTTACCATGAGTCATTATCGGTCGTTACGACTTGTGGCCTTTACTTGTTACCATTGGAGCATTACCTTTCAGGATTTCACACATTGTTATCTATATGTCTTTGTACTATGAGTTGTAGTCTTACTTTTTTCAACTCGTAGCCTTCGATGACTTCACTTATGAATACTTATTTATCCCACTTTTATCCTTACTAGTCGTGAGGTGACTTAACAACTCGTAGCTTGAAACGTACTTTAATTTTTTAGCACATTCTTTTCCCCTTTTTGTTTCAACACCACTTCCGATCTAGTTTACCCAGAAAACACATAACATACATATCATATCCGACAAAACAACCTAAGTCAATCCATAAATTGACCATTTTACACATCGAATATGCCATGCTTCCACGACATATCATATAGCATAAATATGGTACCTCTTTGCCTGGAGGGGGTATAAATAGGCCCCTTAGTTGAGATTTGGCCATTTTTCACTTTTCTTTGGACATTAGAAACCCTAGAATGATATGTTAGCCTCAAATAGATTCTTTTGGAAGAGTTATTAGTTTGATTAGTATATATGTATATATATATATATATATATATATATATATATATATATATATATATATATGTTCATGATTAAAAATGGATTTAAGGTATGAATCCTTCATTTTCAAGCTTTAATTTCTTGAATTTTTCACCAAAAACACCAATTAGCTTGAGGGCATGATTTTAGCCCAAATAATCTTAGTTTTCACTAAGCACTCGATGGGAGGCATCCTATCATGCCAAGAAAGTGGCACGTATCCTTTTATCTATGCAAGATGGAGTAGATTTTATTTTTATTTTTGCATAACCCATGAAATTGAGGTGCTAAAGAGTGTTTTAAATAAGTTTGAGAAAGGGAAAGTGTAAAGTTATTGTGTTTTAGACTAATCATAGGAGTGCAAAGGGCCCAAAAATTAGTCTCAGGTACTGTGATCGTGGACATAAAGGCTGCAATCATAGTAGACGAGTGCCTGTGATCACAGAAATTAGACCGCGATTACGGTCAAATTAGTTTAAAAGACCATCCAACTTCCCTTTTCCCACAACACTCCCTTTTTAACTTTTCTCTCAAAAAATTGAATCCAAAAGCCAGAAAGTTTTGTGTAGTCAAGTTTCTCATTGCATCCCCATGCATCCTACACTACGGTATGTGTAACTCTCTTAAACTATATCTTTTATTGGTCTAAAACGTGCTTTAGGAGTAGGCCTAAAATAGTATTTCCAATGCTAAATCTATGCATAAATTTGAATATTTGCATGGTAGGCTATTGTAGTTAGTGTATACACTAACTGACAGGGAAGCCTTGAGTACCCAAGATTTGGCCTAAACAGGATATAATTAGTGTGTATACTATGTGCTTATTTTAATGCCCCAATGAACTCATTGTGAAATTCTTCGCAATTCAAGAGCACAACCAAACACTTAGAGTTTAAGTTTTGTGAGCATGATTCTTAATTGGTTAGGTGGAACACAAATTAGGGTTGAAAGTTAGTATCTGGTACTATTGCACATTTGGTTGATATTGGTCTCAGATACCATGATTGCAGTCATCGGGGCCGCAATCACGGTACCGTAATCACAGTCAAGGGTGTGCGATTGCCGCATCTGAGAGTAGTTTCCAGCTTAGAGCAAAAATTCTATATGCCCATTTTTCACCCCTAAACCTACTATGATATCGACCCATAAGTTTATCTGATTAACCTAGCATAAGTTTGGTGTGGAAATACTAATGATTGTCTTTGTTGTGTTGCTTATAGGTAAGCCGCCAAATGGAAAATTGTGATCATATCGTCTTCATGGCTCCATAATGTCACAACCTATACTACAGTGACCTCCAAAAGACAAAGATACTTCCGGAAAGGGTTATTTGCTTGGACAAGGTGCTAGAGAAATTATCGACAATTCATACTAGGCTCGCTGCTACCGGATGGATATGCTTTGCGTCGAAAACCTAGTTTTCTAATGAACAATGGGTGCAAAAATTCTATGGTAATCTTAGTGTAGTCTCTCTCTCAAACCTAGTAATAAAGATTAGGGGAAAGAAGGTGCACTTTGGAGAAGAGTAGATAAATGACATAAATATTCTCCCAGATGCAGACATAGCTCAGTTCCAGGCAAAGGGTTGTGAACCAGGGACCTGGATGGCTAGCATACTGTGTCCAGGAAAAAAGGTTCCCTGGACTACTACCAAGAGAGAGATCTCCATGAATGACTTTATAGAAGAGGAAAGGATTTGGTTGAATATCATCTGCAGTCGA
This sequence comes from Capsicum annuum, assembly GCF_002878395.1. NCBI lineage: Eukaryota > Viridiplantae > Streptophyta > Magnoliopsida > Solanales > Solanaceae > Capsicum > Capsicum annuum. The sequence continues at coordinate 55,144,814 of NC_061114.1, forward strand.
GTTTCACCATGCACATATATAATTGATGTCATAGATATGTAAGCTCGGATTTTGGCGTGTATCTTATCTGGCATTACTCGGAACATGGGCCAGATTGTGATTTTAGAATGGAGATATTTCAAGAGTAAGGGTGGTACATTTCTTCTCTTTCCTTCTCCTATTACTGAGCTATGTAGGAGGGCCGAAGTAGAGAAGTATCCGACATATACTTGGGTCAAACCCCCGCATCTTTCCACTTAAAATTCAGGGTGAGGGTACACCTAGTCAAAGCAAAAAAAGGAAGATTGACTTAGGTAGAACTAAGAGGACAATAATCCTATAGACCTTTCTCAGCAAACCCCTTTGATGGGATCTCAAGGGAGATATGGGTGATCGGAGTTGGTTTCCAAGTTTCCTGAAGGACCAGGGGAATCCTCCACTTCCCTCTATTCCTATGTAGCTCAGTCAGACTATGATGTACACCTGGAGGACCAGAAGAAGCAGAGAGCCACTACTGCCAGACTAAAAAGAACCTATTCAGCATTGGTACAGTCCCACAGGGACCTCAAGGATTCACATGAGAAGATGGTAAAGAGAGAGAAGAAAAGAAGTAAATTCTTCACCAAGATATGGAAAGGGCTAAAGGGTATCTTCAAGGTTCTAAAACCGAAGGAGTAGTTGCCTTCACTGAGAGTTGAGAGTGATGATGAAGCACCAGCTGAGTGGTCCGGTTCGAAGGATGATGGAGCTGATGCAGAGTCTGAGGAAGAGAACAACTTATGATGCAGACACAAAGAGCATATCTTTTTCCCCCTTTTATTGATTACGTGATTAGGCAGTGAGGTCACTGCAAGCTATTAGTTTGGGGTATATCCCTCATCTCTACATTATATTTTATGCATGTTATCAGTAGTAGTGAGACATTCCTAGAGGTTTTATGTTTTTATTTGTTAATGTTTTGTTGATGTTTTATATTGATTTGGATATTTTTGTTTTGTTTTTGAATTGCAATTTTTGGAATATTTTCTAGTTTGTTTTTAGTTTTCATTTTATTTTATTTATGATGATATCCAACAAGTATTTTCCTATGATAGATTGAGTGATAACATTCTTAAGAGAAAATCATTATGGTTGGGTTTTGAGCCATGGATGTAGGGGAAGTCTGAGTACCTGTGGCATCAAGGTCATAAATGCAAAGAAAACCTAAGTACCTTTGGCATTTTGAATTTGGCATTGCACTTATACCTATGGCGAAGTCTGAATAGCCATATGATTTGCCCATATGAAAAACAAAATATGAGACGAAGGCTTAGGTTGGTGCCATAATTACCAAATTGTGCATGGTGAAAATACAAAGCTAAACACCCCCCTCCGTCAAAAATTTTTTGAAAATTAAGGGAATGGACGTGAGTGAACTTATAACAATTCTTTTTCTGTTTTTATGACTCCTAATTTTTGACTTGTGAAAATTGGTAGATACTCTATTTTTGTCTCTAGCAGGAGGGGCAATTGAGCCTTCTTGGCAAATTCTTATGCATGTGTGGTGAGTTTATTTTTTGAAATCTCATGTGTACTTGTACCATCTAGAACTTACCCCATTAGTCTCTCAAGGATGATGTTGATTGATCTAAGTTAGTGAGACAATCCTAGGTCATCTTTATGACATTATATGTCCACTTTAGTCTAAAAAGCCTACCATTGCTTAGATGTTATCCCTAGTCAGCCACTTTGATCCTTTGGACTTTTGTTTGGCAAACACATTGCAAGCCATGTGCTTTTCAATTCTTATCCCTCTTTTGAACCCTATCCTCCTTGAACTTAGAAATACAACTTAAGGCTAAAAGCCTAAGTTGCTATAGTGGATATTGGAAGAGGTAACTTTGGGCCACGAAGTTGTAAGTGAGTACCTAAGATCTTAAGCATTGAGAACAAATTAATAAAAAAAGAAAAGACCTAACAAACAAAATAAAAGCATGAAGTGCACAAGGAAAAGAGATGAAAATAAAATTCTTTCAAGGAAATGAGTTAACCAAGGAAAAAAAGTAGGCACATGTGAAAAAAGTGAAAACAAAAGAAGTGGTCCATGGTCAAGAGTTGAATAGAATAGTGTGATATAGATGTTCAAAGATGGTATAGCTATGTTGTTCCTAAATGATATCCTACCTTTCCCAGACCTACGTTACAAGCTCTAACGCCCTTCAATATTTCCAACTAAGTGTATTCATTGTAATTGAAATTGAAAATAGGGGCAAGCCTATTGCACGATACTTGTTAGCATCGAGAATTCTTATGTGTGAGAGAGAGAGAGAGAGATCTTTGCACTTAAACACCTTGTTACACATTTGATAACATGGTGTTTAGGATTTTCTTTCTTATGAGAAGGCATGTGAATAAATTGAGGTGGGTGATTTTGTCACCTTCTTAAAAACAAGGCAACTGGAGTATAATGTAGTTGAGGTAAAAAGGTAAGTCACTTCTAGAGTATTAGTGATTGTTGCATGGTTGCTCTTTGAAATCTTTTGCATCCTTGAAAATTGTATTTTATGTTGAGGGATGTCATGAGAATAGCTTTGCCCATGTTTGATGTGCTATTTATCGTAGTAATCAAGTTGAAGTCATTGTGATCATTGGGTCATATGAACTAGGAATAAATGTGCATCATTTCATGGTAAGAGGTAGTCTTTCTTAAGGACAAGCAAAGATGTAAGTTGGGGGTGTTAATGAGTGGTGAATTTACCACTTATTGGAACTCAACATTCATGCACACTACTATAATTTAAACGTATGAATAAGACAAATCTATGGTTTAATGCACTAATTTCAACATTTGGCAAGAATACATGAATTGAGAAGGAAAGATATGGATTTTAGTTGAGAAGGATTAAAAAGGTGAAGAGAAGTGCAGCTGGAAGGCCTAAAGCAGAAAATCAACCTCGATTACCGCAATTGTAGTCTAAGGGCTGCGATTACGAAAAGTTAAGCCAGGTCAAAGTGCCGTGACCGTGGTGTTCTTACCACTGTCATGGTAGCCACAATCGCGTATAAGATCCAATGATTGCGTCCTAGAAGAAATACATCCTAGGGGTAATTATGTAAATGCACATAGCCGGCCCCAATTCTCAAAGAGGGCTCAAAACCCTTATTCATCGAAATCATTATCTTTATCTTTATCCCGATTAGCTTGGGATTCTTATATCACTTGGAGTTTGGAGAAAAATTTGTACTAATCTTGAGATAAGAAGACATTAGAGTGACTCCTAAGTTAAGAATTGGCAAATCCCATGAAGATTCATTGGAATTTAAAGTGTGGTTTGCATTCTCTTTATTTTTCATGAATCAAATAGATGCAGATTTTGGTATATTTTTGTTTATTATCTTTATCTAGCTCTTCCTCTTAGGGTTATCTTTGAATAAGGTACAAGTGTGTGAGGGTTGTAATTATTAGCTTTAATTCTTAGTAATTTTTATCGTGTTTCACAAATGTTTGATTATAAAATGGAATTTGTTGGTGAAACCCTCAATTTTCTTAAACCCCACATCATCCTTGAAAGAGGGATGTGGGTAGTGTAGATCCTACATTATCCTTGAAAGAGGAATATAGGTGATATGAGTATTTGTGAACAATAATAGATAATAGTTATTCCCTTTTTATTGTCTTAGAGATAAGGATAAATTATGGAAGTGCTATATCTTGGGCATCATCCTAGAAATAGGGGTACTAAATTGAGGCTTTGTGATAATTTGTTGACCACACCCACGAGGTATTCAAAATAATCCATGGGTGATAGTTTTGTACTTTGTTGAAAGGCTAGTATCAAAATCCCTAACCGAGCCTACCCATGCATTCTTTAACTAAGATTTGAAGTTGATTTTTATGTACCCAGACACCAGTTGCCTCTAGGAAAGAATAGCCCCAACATCCGTGCCTAATTGATTATACTTTAATTATTCTTAGCCTCAAGTTAGTCCTTTAGAAACCTTAAATTTGGTATACTTTTAAATATCGTTCAAACCCCCCAAATATTTGTACCCTAGGTTTGAATTCAGCAAGTGACTTTCATTTCAAACTTGCTCGATCACCATTCACATTATTCCTCATGGATTTGACCCTGACTCTTGTTGGGTTTATATTGACAATGATCGCCTTCACTTAAATTGACGTGTAAGTTGAGTGTTATGAAAGAGAAAGAAAATGCCCTTTATAACTTGAGTAGGATGATGATACCAAATGAGATAAATTATTCAACTATAGAGAAGTTATGTTTGGCACTTGTTTTTTCCAATTTAGAAAATGAACTATTACTTTGAGGCTCACATTGTATGACTTGTCTCAAAAGCAAATCCTATCAAGTTTTTTATGTCCAAGCCTTTCTTAAGAGATAGAATAGAAAGGAAGTACCTACAATTCCAATAATTTGAAATTACATATACCTCTCAAAAGGTGGTAAAAGGACAAATGCTGGCAGATTCCCTGGCTGACCATCTGATTCCACGTGATTGGAAGTTATCTGATGAACTACCTGATAAAGATGTTATGTTTATAGAAATCCATCCTGCTTGGAAGATGTACTTTGATAGTGTTGTATATCATGAAGAAGCTGGCATTGGAGTAGTATTTATCATTCCCATGGGGAACTTTTTCCATATTCCTTCACTTTAACATAGTTTTTCTCTAATAATGTTGCCGAATATCAAGTGCTCACACTTTAACTCAAAATGGCTATCGATATGAAACAATTACAATTGCAAGTTTTTAGAGATTCCAAGTTAGAGAACAATCAAGTTTTGGGTAATTATAAGGTCAAGAATCCTGAGTTTATTCTTTATCGTGATTACGCTCAGAAGTTGATAAGTTGGCTTGAAGAGGTGACCAGTCAACACGTCCGTAGGATGTAAAAAAAAGGGTTGAGTCATTGTAAACTTTAGATTCTATATATATATATAAGATAAAGTACTGAATAGAATGCATAAAATCTGTGAGTACTAAGAATGCATGACCAAGCATATAACATGTTCTGAATATAATCTATAAATATTAAAATCTGATAACTATATCACTGATATTTGTATGCTATTGTCAGGCAATTGAAACTAAATTACTAAACTGATTACTGCATTGAAACTGTGGGAGGTATCATCTTACCGACATGCCCCAATCTGAGCTAATCGGGGTCTTACCTATAACCCAAGTTGGAAGGGTGTCAGTACCATGCCACGAGTACTAATGCTGGTTGTGTGGATCTAATAAACTGATGTATTGTCCCGAAGGACTAAGGGTGTCAAGCCTAAACTGATGGGTGACCCCTGCAAGGTAATCAAGCCTAATCTGATGGGTGACTTCTCATATCCTACGCTGGCTACATAATTTTGTAGTACAAGGACTAGTAATAACGACTCTTCCTTTTTGACAGGGAAGCTGCCATCCCTGCACTCGCTCGGTGCTAAATCCTACTCCCAACTGAACTAACTCGGAATGCTGAATTATTCAAAGTTTAACTGATATCTAATGACTGACTGAACTGATAATGCTCATAACATATTCTAAAACTATTCTAAAGATACTGAAAGTAGGTAAAAGTTAAGTTTTTGGGTATTCATAACCCCCAAGACTCAATAACAATAATAGTAAAATAGTACTTAATCTTGGAGGACATAACATGGAAACATTTGTTAAGAATCCATTCTTGTGGGCATTTCATCAAACATTTGATATACATGATTTAATCTAAACATGGGAATAGTATAAAACTTGGTGTAATAGCCTAATTTCAACATCAGCAATACTTAATCATGATTTAATTCAGAAAATAGCAATATTAAAACATATAGGGTTTGATAACACAACAATTTCATGTAAGCATGGTATGAAATTAATATTCATAGAGATTCATGGTTGAAATCACAATTTAAAATCATAATAACTTGAAAAGATCATAACTTTGTATTTAAATTGGATACTTAGGATCCATGGGTGAAAGGAACCCATGGATGAACACTTAACATACTTGGGTTGATGAATTCGTGAGAATTGATGGTGAGTTCGTGAGGTTTGATCTTGAATTTTGATATCTAGGGTTTGTTCTTGAAAGAGAATTAATTTCTTAAAGAGAAAATTTTGAATAATGGGGTAAATAATGCCCTTTTAGGTTTTAAATCTGTGTTTAGGACGAGTTTAGGGCTTTGAAAAAAGACCAAACGGTCCCTGGAAATTAAATTGCGGAATTGGGAAAAATCTCATTTTTGTCACCCGACGCGATGTGGTACAATTGCATTGGGCTACTAGAAAATTGATGAACCCCATTTTTCCCAGAGGAGTGATGCGGTGCTATCACGTTGCGCCACTGGAAACGGACAATTTCCAACTGGACTTTTGGCGCAACGTGATGACTATTGTAGTGCCTCAATGGAAATTGATAGCTACAAAAATGCCCCTTGGTGCAACGCGGTGCTTATCATGGTGACACACTAGAAAAGGATGAGTGTGAAAATGCCCATCACCGCGATTTGGCCTTATAGTGTTGGGTTACTTTCTTGCACTAAAAGTGCCATAACTTCTCAGTCAGGTATCGGATTTGGAAGAAACTGGTATCATTGGAACGCTAATTAAATTTCCTACCATTTGGTGCATTGTGATTTGGAAAATTCTGAGTAGAGAAGAATATATACTCATTTGAATTTAACTAAAGAAACATTCTTATACGACATTCAATCGATAAGGATTATTTTGATTCGTCTAACAGCTGGGAGTTATTTGAGACCTTAATATACATCAAATAACTTGCAAAACTATCAAAGAACCATAATGTACTATGCATGATCTTGACACATGACTCTAGCATTGGCTTAAATTTTTGGGGTATTACAATATCTCCCCCTTGGGAACATTCTTCCACGAATGAGACTGATTAAGCTGAAAAAATTAAGGGACTGAGAATACATGTTTAGTTTATATACGTGATGAAAATATGAGTACATAACTGAGTCTAAAACATGATTCAGACTAAACTGGTTCTGTGAATGCATGATTGACATGAGAATGATATGCAGCTAAAATTGAGCACGGAAAAGATAAATTCTAAGAAGAGTATTACCTTAAGCTGAGTCTGAGTTTGTGAAGAAAAGGTGAGAATACTTGGTCCGCATGCATATCTGCTTCTAATTCCCAAGTATCTCCCTCAACGGACTGATTTCACCAAAGAACTTTGACTCTAGGAACTTCTTTGTTCCTTAGTCTATGAACTTGTCGATCAAGAATTTCGACTGGAATTTCCTCGTAGGAAAGACTGTTCTGATCATCTACGCTTTCTAAGGAAACAACTACAGCTGGTTCACCAATATACTTCTTTAACAAGGATATATGGAATACTGTGTACACTGATGCTAAGTCTACAGGTAACTCAAGCTCATAAGCCACCTTTCCGAAATGACTCAAAATCTTGTAAGGGCCAACATATCGGGGACTAAGCTTCCCCTTCTTACCAAACCTCTTCACTCCTTTTATGGGAGAGATCTTCAGTTATACAAAATCACCAATCTCAAAATCATGATCTTTCCTTCTCACATCTGCATAAGATTTATGTCATCTCGGGGTTGCGTTAAGCCTCTCCTTGATCAACTAAACTTTCTCTAAAGCATCAGACGCCAAGTCAGGTCCTACTAGCATGGTTTTTGCTATTTCAAACCAACCAATTAGAGATCTATATCTCCTTTCATATAGAGCCTCAAACGGAGCCATCTGAATACTGGAATGATAGTTGTTATTATACATGAACTGAACCAAAGGCAAGTGATCATCCCAACTTCCCTTAAAGTTGACTTCACACTTTCTCAACATATACTCAAGGGTCTAAATGGACCTTTCTACTTGACCATCTGTCTGAGGGTGGAAGGCTGTACTGAGGTGAACTTGGGCACTGAGACCCTTCTGAAAAGCTTTCCAAAAGTAAGAGGTAAATTGAGTACCTCTATATGAGATGATAGATAACGAAACACCGTGAAACCTAAGTAACTCTCTAAGATAGATCTTGGCATAGTTCTCGATATAATAAAAAGTATGAGTTAGAAAGAAATGAGCTAATTTGGTTATCCTGTCCATAATGACCCAAATAGAATCATTCTACTGACGAGTATGAAGCAAACCTGTCACAAAATCCATATTCACTTCCTCCCACTTCCAAGTGGGAATACTGAATTTCTGTATAGAGCCGCTTGGCTTTTGATGTTTAATATTATCCTAATGATATGAGGGGCACTTAGGTAAAAACTATATAATATCTCTCTTCATCCCACTTCTCCAATAGATTTCTCACAGATCGCGATATATCTTCATGGCCCCTGGATGAATAGAGTAACGTGCACCATGCACTTCTATAAGAATTCTCTGCTCAACACATCAACACACGGCACACACAGTATAACGCAATACACCATCTCCCCTTGGGATAAAACCTCTATTTTTTGATCTCTGACTAACTTCTTCAGCTTCACTAGACTAGGATCTCTATCTTTCTTTTTTTCACTTTGGAAATCAAGGAAGATTCCAAACTATTCTGAACCTAAATTCTACCCTCAGCTGAATCAACCAAACGAACACCTAATTTGGAAAGATGTTGAACTTCCTGCACTAACTTCTTCTTATCTCCCTCAACATGAGCAACACTATCCATAGACAATCTACTTAGGGCAACTGTCGCTATATTGGCCTTTATAAGGTGGTACAAAACACTCTTATCATAATATTTCAAACATTCTAACTATCTCATCTGGCGCAGATTCAAATCCTTCTGTGAAAATACATACTGCAAGCTTTTGTGATCTATGAATATATCAACATGCACCGCATACAAATAGTGTCTCCAAATATTTAAAGGAAACACAACAACTGCTAACTCAAGATCATAAGTAGGGTAATTCTTTTCATGGGGCTTAAGCTGTCTAGAGGCATAGGCTACAACCTTACCCCTATACATCAAAACACATCCCAACCTAACTCTAGAAGCATCATAGTACACAACAAACCCATCTGAACCATCTAGCAATGTCAAAACTGGGGATGTAGTAAGTCGAGTATTTTACTCTTGAAAACTCTTCTCACAATAATCTGACCACTAAAACTTAACTTTCTTCTTAGTCAATCTGGACATGGGGGACACAATATGTGAAAATCCTTCAATAAACCATCAGTAATATCTAGCCAAACCCAAGAAACTCCTGTTATCTGATGGAGAGATGGGTATCGGCCAGTTTCTCACTACCTTGATCTTTTGAGGATCAACTCTAATGCTATCAACGGAAATAATATGGCCAAGAAAAGCTACTGATCTTAGCTAAAAGTTGCACTTACTAAATTTAGCAAACAATTGATGGGTTTTAAGTGTCTGCAATACCTTTTTGAGGTGGTTTGCATGATTATTTTCATTACGGTAGTAGACAAGGATGTCATCAATGAAGACCATGACAAAAATATCCAAGTATTGCTTGAACACTTGGTTCATCAAGTCCATAAAGGCTGCTGGGATATTCGTGAGACCAAAGGCCATGACTAGAAACTCGAAGTGTCCATACCAAGTTTTGAAAGTTATTTTCAGAATGTCATAGTCTCAGCTGATGATAGTCAAATCCAAGGTCTATCTTAGAGAAATAACTGGCACCCTGAAGTTGGTCGAACAATTCATCAATCTTGGGAAGTGGATACTTATTTTTTATAGTGACTTTGTTCAACTGATGGTAGCCAATACACATTCTAAGGGAACTATCTTTCTTACGCACGAATAGGATAGGTACACCCCGCGGGTAAATGTTGGGCCTGATAAATCCCTTATGTAAGAGATATTTCAACTGTTCTTTCAATTTTTTGAGTTTAGATGGATACATTCTATATGTTAGAATAGAGATAGGCTAGGTATCTGGAAGAAGGTCAATTCAGAAGTCAATTTCTCTGTCGGGAGGAACTCCGAGGAAATCTTCAGGGAACTCATCTGGAAATTCCCTCACTACTGAAACTGACTCAAGATTAGGAGTCCCATAATTAGAGTCTTTGACTCGAACAAGGTGATAAATACACCCCTTGTATGTCATCTTTCTTGCTTTAAGGTATGAAATAAGTTGACCACTGAGAGCTGTAGTAATATCCCTTTATTTAAGGACTGGTTTATTTGGAAACTAAAAATGAACTATTCTATTTCTACAATCAACTGAAGCATAGCATGAGTGGATTTAATCTATGCTGATAATTATGTCAAAATTCGTCATCTCTAAATCCTAAAGATCAACTGAAGTGACTTTCTGAGATATTATGTCCATAAGGTTCCTATATACCTGCCTGGCTACAATCGAGACACCTACTTGGGTAGATACTGAATAGAGATCTGCTAAGATTTTGGGACTGGTTCTAAAGCTGATGGCTATATAAGGGGTTACAAAAGAAAGAGAAGCTCCAAGGTCTAATGAAGAATAAAAACATAAATGAAAGACCTGTAATGAACCAGAAACTATATTAGAAGAATTTTCCTGATCTTGTGGGGATTGAAGAGCATTCAATCTATTTGGACACTGACCACTGGTAGCACTGGAAGCGGAACCCTGCTGAGTCAAGCGACCGACTGGAACTAATAACTAATGGAACTGGCCCTGTTGGCACAAATCCCTACCTTTCTGACCAACAACCCAACACTCCTGAATCTGATGGCCTAGCTTACGACACCCAAAGAATATATCAATGCTCTCTCTACACTTACCCTGATGGTTTCTACTATATTTCTAGCAAAGAGGATTTGTACGAGGACTATTATCACTACCTTACGACATAAATCCTGGTGCCCTATCCCAATTTTTACTTCTGAACTTGGGTACTGGGGCATTAGCTGAAGATAAAACTGGGACTAAAGATTTATGATAAAGTTAAGAACAGTTACCACCTTCTGACCTTGGCTGATTGAAATTAAAGCTACCCATTCAAGCCCTTTTATCCTCCCTCTTTCTCCTTACTCTTATGCTCCTCAATCTGTTGATCATGGACCTTCAACCTAGACAAGTCCATCTCTTTAATCAGCATTGCGGTCCTACACTTATTGACCACACTATCAGATATGGTCAACATAAACTTACTTATCTTAGACCTGTTATCAGCTACCACATGAGGATCATACCTAGCTAAGTAAGTAAACTTGAGGGAATACTCCTTCACACACATGTTGCCCTACCTCATGTTAATAAACTCTAACACTTTAGCTTCTCTCAGTTCCAATAAAAAGAATCTATCTAAGAAAGTTGTAGCAAACTATTCCCATTCTATAGGCCCTTCATCTGCGCCTCTATCTACCTTCCACTATTTGAACCATGTATGAGCCATATCTTGTAACTGATAGGCAGCTAACTCAGCACTCTCACTAGCAGTTACCCGTATAATATCTGTTACTTTCTAGACTATTTCTAAAAACTCCTGTAGATCTTCTTTAGATTTGGATCCCAAAAATAGAGGAGGATTCATTTGGGTGAAGTGCTGATCCTAGCTGTCGTAGTATTGGCCACTGAATTGGTCAGAACAGTGGTTGGATAAGAATTCTGAGCTGATATAGAATGGGCTAGAGTAGTGAATGTAGTCTTGAACTCTACATGAGAAACATGCTCATTCAGGTGATCTTCCTGAACGGGTGGAGAAGTTGGATGGTCTATGTTTCTTTTTCCATTTGTCTTTTTGGGAGGCATGTTATGTAAATAAAAGGTAGAATAGATTAGACAGGGAGTTTAACATGAGCTCATGCTCAGTCGCACGTCATGAACACAAAAATAATGGAAACTTTTCCTAAATGCCTTGTAGCCTCTTGCCCATAACCATTGCGCGTTTCTCACCTATGAACAAGACTTTTCTTGATGCGGCTTTCAGACTTTCTAAGACACTCCAAAACCTTACGCTCTGATACCAAGTTTGTAATGCCCCGGTAGTACCCCCTAGGAACTATATAGTGCTTACAGTCTTAAGGACCCATAAGCTAACCCATGAGTAAGTACCTGCTGTGAGCACTGAATAATATAATAACATATGTAGATGAACAATTGATAAAACATAAGGTTTTAGGAACTGAAAATAATATTGAATTATGAATCTGGAAAACAACTATCTAAAACTGATAAAATAAATATAAACGGACTGACTATCTGAAATATCTGAAAGCCTCTAAACTAATTGAATATGAGTTGATGGGACAGGCCCCAACTAACTACTGAACTGAAAGCATAAAATAAAATTGTGTGTCCTCAAAATATGAGGACTCACCACTACTATGGCTGATAGTCTGGAAAATCTATGCGTGATTCAGGAACTGGCATCCGAAGCTATAATATGATACATCATAGCACAAGAAAATAGTATAAGATCAATACCTTGAATGTACTGGTATACTAAATAAGGTACATACTGAGGATGCATGAAATCTTTAAGTACTTAGGATGGAAGACAAACATATAACATATTCTAAATATAATCTGTAAATACTGAAATATGAAAATCTAATAATTGAATCACTGATATCTATATGCTATGGTCAAGTAACTTAAACTGAATTACTGGACTGAAATTGTGGGAGGTATCATCTAATCGACATGCCCTAATTTGAGCTAAGCAGGATCCAACCTATAACCCTAGTTGAAAGGGTGTCAGTACCATGCCACGAGTACTACGTTGGCTGTGTAGATCCACTATAACAATGTACTATCCCAAAGGACTAAGGATGTCAAGCCTAAACTAATAGGTGACCCCTGCGAGGTAGTCAAGCCTAATATGATGAGTGACTTCTCATATCCTATGCTGGCTACATAGTTCTGGAGTACGGAGACTTCTAATAATGACTCTGCCTATCTGACGGAGAAGACGACATCCCTATACTTGTTCGGTGCTAAATCCTACTCCCAACTGAACTAACTCAAAATGCTGAACTATTCTAAGTTTAACCGATATTTGATGACTGATTGAACTGATAATGCTCATAACATATTCTAAAACTATTTTGAAAATACTGACCCTTGGTAAATAGCTAAGTTTTTAGGTATTCATAACCCCCAGGACTCAATAACAATAATAGTAAAATAATACTTAAGCTTGGAGGACATAACATGGAAACATTTATTAAGAATCCATTCTTGTAGGCATTTCATCGAACACTTGATATACATGGTTTAAGCTAAATATGGGAATAGTATAAAAATTGGAGTAATATCTTAATTTTAACATCAACAACACTTAATCGTGATTTAATTTGGAAAATAGCAATATTAAAATATATGGGGTGTGTTAACACAATAATTTCATATAAGCATGGTATGAAATAAAGATTCATGGAGATTCATGGTATAAATCAAAATTTAAAATCATATTAACTTTAAAAGATCAAAACTTTGAATTTAAATTGGATAACCCATAGATAAACACTTAACATACCTGGGTTAATGAATTCGTGATAATTGATGGTGAATTCTTGAGATTTGATCTTGAATTTTGAAAGCTAAGGTTTGTTCTTGAAAGAGAATTAATTTATTAAAGAGTAATTTGTGAATAATGTGGCATATAATGCCCTTTTAGGTTTTAAATCTGTGTTTATAACGAGTTTAGGGCTTTAGGAAAAGACCAAATAGTCCCTGGAATTAAATCGCGGAACTAGGCAAATTCTCAATTTTGTCACTCAATGCAATGCGGTACAATAACTTTGGGCCACTGAAAAACTGACGAACCCCATTTTTCCCAATGGTGCAATGCGGTGCTATCACGTTGTGCCACTAGAAACGGACAATTCCCAACTGGACTTTTGGCACGATGTGATGGCTATTGTGGTGCCTCACTGGAAATTGACAACTACAAAAATGCCCCTTGGCACGACGCGGTGCTTATCGTGGTGACACACTAGAAAAGGAAGAACGTGAAAAAGGCGATCACCGCTATGCAGCCTTATTGTGTTGGGCTATTATTCTCCACTAAAAGAGCCATAACTTCTCATCCGAGTATCGGATTTGGGAAAAATAGTTATCGTTCGAAACCTAATTCAATTTCCTACCATTTGGTGGGTTGTGAGCTGGAAAATTCTTGGTATAGAAAATATATGCTAGTTTGAAGTTGATTAAAGCAATATTCTTATAAGAAATTTAATCGGTAAGGATTATTTTGATTTGTCTAACAACTGGGAGTTATTTGAGACCTTAATATACATCAAACTAACTTGTAAAACTGTCAAAACACCATAATGTACTATGCATGAGCTTGAAACAAGACTCTAGCATTGGCTTGGATTTTGGTGGTATTACATAAACCTTTAAACCTTGCTTCTTCTCGACATCATTCGAGGCATTTTTTTGCCAAGGAAATATCAGCACACTTGGTGAACTCTTCTTCAATAGGAGAGACTTAAGATTCAATTTTCTCAGCTTCTTCCTTGGAACCATCTCTAAGAACTTTCAACTTCTTCTCCTTCTCTCTTTCCTTCTTAAAAGATTGGAAAGTAGCAGATAGTTCTCCAGATTTCTCATCCCTTTTCTTCATCACGAGTTCAAGATACTCCTTGGCTTTTAGACATAACTCTGACTTTTCAATTTCTATAGCCTTATCAATAAGGGTCGATCATGCTTGGTCATAGAAAGTAGAGAGCTCAAAGAAATACTCCAATAAGTTCTATAAGGAAGAAATGTCTACACCCATTCTACTCATGTATTTAATTACTACTTGAACCTTATCTTTGAGAGAAAAAGCACGATCTGTAGTAAGGCCTTATGATTTGGTGTAGATGCTATCCCAAGCTTTCATAATGAATTCCCTTTTAAGCTCTAAGAAAACCTTTCTTCCATCAAAAATAGACATTGTTATCGCCGATTGTTGGTGGGAATTTAATTCTGCATTTTCTTTAGCTTTCTCACTAGGGGTAAAAATGACCTTTTGCTCCAATTTTAAGACAAAACATGCTTTTCTAAAGTCTGGTCCTGCTATAGATTCACTACTGGCTTATGGTCTGCTGTAGTAGGAAGCACCCAGTATGTTGATATCTTTGGTTACACAAAGAAAAAAAGATAACAATTAGTGAAGTAATTGCATAACCATAGAATAAGTGAGAAAGCTTGAATCATTGCCTCTTTTATAGCTTTCAATGTCCTTGAAGAACTAATATTGTCACTGGAAATCTTTACCACGTGTAAATTAGCATTTGATAGTTGTTCTAAGGATGGTCTCACTTTCTTCCAACAATGATCTCCATGTCTACTAGTTAGGAGCTTGATGAGGTAATGTTGATGTAGGTTCTTCTCAAACTTATTTATGCAAAGGTTCCTTAGTCCTCTCTATAACTCCTTTGGTCTTTAAAATAAGAGGCATGTTCACAACTAATGCCTCTTTCTTACATTCTTGAGGGGCGCCAGTACTAGGACCCATGACACTCACTAAAGATTGTTTATGATCTTCTAAAACACTCTCATGCACCTTTTCCCACCAATAAATATAATTTGATGATTTCTTTAGTTTGGAATCACTAGGGGAAATATTTCCTTGGCCATGGATTTAGCCAACACATAAATTCGTACAAGTCTCAATCCCTCTTCTAGCTAAGCTTCTCGAAAATCTTGGTCTAGTAAGCCAGGAGAATCTTGAAAAAACACAAAATTAATGGCTAAATCTGTAGAGACTATAAGGCTAAATAATAAAGGCATTCCCATCCCTTAAAATAAGATGTGAATGCTCATGAAGAAATTTGACTGGAATTCCTTAGCATTTCCATTATCGCAGTAGTGATAGTCTTGAGGCCTCTTAAGCAATGTTCCATCCCAAGAAATATTTCCTCCTCCATGTATATGTTTTCTTTCTTCTTCTTAACTGTAGTACCTAAAAACACCTTTGCCTGAATATCCATCCATGAGAGGATTAGTTGGTCTATTTGTCAATGGAAAATAAGTATTAAAGTAGCAGGAAAACCAACCATATACGTAGTGAACTGGGAAGCATACTTGAACAAGATCAAGTCCCAGGCATTCTGATATTGTGTTTAGACCCCTATAGATATTGTCCAAGACCAAAACTGCAAGGCTTAATCTTCATCCATTTGTTAAGTGACAGGCAACTCTGAAAACTCCTGGATGGATAACATCTTCATTCTTCGTAGGAAACACAAATACACACAATCTACAACATAAAAAGGTAGCCAAGTATGTATCATCCTTCTTGTCACTCATAACTCCTAGCTTATGAAATAAGTCTTCTTTATTAGATGACCAGTTAGCAACCTTGTTTAGTTCCCCAATCAAGTTATGCAATGATTTCAAATGAATGGATTTATTCTTTCTTCTTAGTGGAGGTGGTCCATATTTAGAAGTTTTATTAAACCAAAACTTTGTCCATTTTCTCATGGGAACTCTCAGATTATCACTAGTCTCTTCTCATAGCTGATGGAAGGTATCAAGTAGATACTCACAAATTTTGGGAAGGAACTTTTTCCCCTTATGATAAGTGACTATAAGTTTTGTAACATCCAATATGACTTCCTTATAAATACTTTCTATTATTTGAAGACCTTTAATTATGTGTAAATACCAAAGGTATAGGGACATTTCTCCAACCGAGGTAAGCAACGTATTCGTAACAAGACATCAATCTTAACAAAAGGCGTGTAAGAAGTTTGTCTTATTGTCATAAGTATAGAGTGAACCTTATACAACATTGTAAATACATCCTTTAAAGTCTAGAAACTCCTACTAAAAACATCTTTAGCCCATTTCCAATAGCTAGGAATATAGTGAAACTCTCTACTAAGATGAGAAGTGTGACCCCACCTATTCTCTCCATTCATGGTTCACCGTCCCAAACATGGCAAAGTACTAGCAATATTTTTGGTATGATGATTGAAAGAACGAAGTACCCATATCTTAGGTGGATGAATATGGTATTCAAGATTCCATTGGTCTAAACTAGATATATTCTCCAAAGGTGGCCACAGAGAAACATATTGTCCAGCTAATGGTATACGAATGACTAGTTTGTCTTCACCTCACTATCCTTGTGATATGATATTAATATATTGCGGCTCGGAGGAAGAAGATACTGAGTCTCTAAAGTAAACCATGATTCAAAATGCAAAAGAAGAAAAGTATTTCATTAACACTTACTCGATAGTTCTATAATTATGAATTACGAATTCTAAATTCAAATGTGATAAACATCAGTTAAGTATTGATCATATAAAGTCTTTGACTTGGACAATGTGTGGCCATCGGCTCAGATAGTGTAAAGTAATTTCCTCAAATAATGTAACGTGTTTGGATTAAACAGTGCAAAGGTCTTATCTGCGGACCATATAAAGTATCTGTCTTAGTCGGTGTGAAGTCTTTGGCTCAAACTGTATAAAATCTTTGCCTCAGGCAACATAAAGTCTTTGGCTTAAACAACTCTAAACTCTTAGTTACAGACCATGCAAAGTCTTTGCCTTAGATTGGGTACAGACTTTGGCTCAAATAAAGCGACACTTATAACTATGCTCAAATATTCTGTGTTTCTAAAGCCTCAAATTTACAATGTTGAAGCAAAGATATTAAGAACATTCCTTCACACCATAAGATCAAAAAGTTGTGCTATGGTAAAGGTTTTGAAACTATGACATCAATAATATAAATATTATTTTTGGTGACCTACAAAAAGGAGGCGAAAATAAAAGAATGCATAAAACAGAAAAGGAAAATTTCTTTAATGTTGGTGTATATTCATTGTCAAAGATGGTGACGTCAATTTATGCTCAAAAAAAAAAGAGAGAAAAATAATGATGTCAAAATTATGTACTTTGTCAAATTATTTCCTAAATGTGACTAATGATCTTACGTTAGCAAATCATCAAACTTAAAGAAGGCATAGAAATAAAATTTTGATGAATGTGCACGTGACCAATAAAGACAATTCATTGATTAAAGGAGATATTTGCTGATAAATTAAATAACAATGCTACAGATAAAGTATTGCTACTTTTGAAAGCCAAAAACAATTTTTAAAAAAAGGAAAAATGAAATGGTTGATGAAGTAACCAAAGTAGTACCTTTTGTTTCCTTTGTTCACTTTTTTAAAAAAAAAATCTTTTTGAAAAGTCAAAAAAGGGGTTGCTTCAATGCTTTCAAGTGATGCCTTTCTCATTTTTTGGGGGAAAAAATTCTACTTGACTCCTTTTCTTGGTATACAGTCGGAAAAAAATGAAAACATCGCACAACTTACTTGGTAAACGTGAGTATTTCTTTTAAAGATGCTCCACAATTGAGTTAAAAAATTATTTTTTTCAAAATAAAAACTCAATACAGTGGGATGGTATTTATAGAGGGGGCAGAGATAATGTTAGTCTCCTAATACGATACAAATTCAACATTGTTAAATTAAATATTCTATTAGATAAGGACAAAAGATTCCTTTTCCTATCAAAAGTCTTAAGAGTTTACATAAAGTTTATCAAGAACTATAAGGATAATAGTCCATAAATTTTCATGATAATGTGGTCCCACTTTACAAGCAACAAATCACTATTTCACTACTAGTGAAACTCTTGCATCACGTGGAAATTTTCACCATGGACATTTATTTACTCCCTCCATTCTATTTTATATGACATACTTTGATCGGGTACAAATTTAAAAAAGAAAAAGAAAAATATCATTGTGGGATCTCATGACTACGGGAGCAGAGTTAGGATCCATAAAACAAATATTTTCTACGTAAAAGACAACAAAAAATTTATATTGTGTCTTAATCATACTTCAAGTCTAGTCCTTTAACTTTTATAAAAGTTTGGACTTGACAAGTCTTGAAGTAAGGGGCATTTATGAGTATTGAAATTTTATTAAATTTAAATTCATATATTTATTTGGACTATAATAAATTCATGAAAATAGTCCAAATAATATGAGTGATATGATTGTGCTAATCATGTAATTTCAAGTACATTAGGCTAATTCAATTGAAATAGTGAGCCCATAGTTATTAACCCAAATCCCAAATGGGTGATAGCCCACCTTAAAAGCCTAAGTTGATACAAGAATAACCAAGAACACAAGAAAATATACACCAATAACAGTCCACAAGTTCAAGAGAACCGAGGACCCTTCGGTGACCACTCTCGGATTCACAATGTAGAACAAGAAAGGAGAGAATAAAAGGTGATTAACACACCAATCATCCAACACCCAAACTATATTAGCAACAAATAAATTAAGAACAACAATATCACAACAACAATGACTCACAGTTTTATTAACTAGAACAAGAAAACTGAAACTTACAACGAGATACAAGATAGATAGTTAGACAAGTAAGGGTATAATCTTAAGAACCCAAAAATTTGGTGGACTCTTGGACCCGTAACACTAAACAAAAAAAACACCTAACTCCTACATTGACACAAAAGGGACTTTACCTCCTCTAAATACGAATGTATCAAGCCAACAATGCAAACAAAAGTGAATCTTCACTTGCCTAGCCCTAGTTACGGTTGGAGCTTCTCAAAAGAGAACTAAAGTGTTACAATGTTGTAAGCCTCAACAATAATCAACCAAGTCCCAAAAACCCTAAGTTTTTCTATTTATATTACATCACAAATAAAATGTGAAAATACAAAAAGGCCCTTTAATGACAAAGTGAGCAATAGGCGCCTATGTAGTGCACCTTATGGACGGTTTTGGAGCCTCCTACACGCTTAAACGTGTGCACTTTCTCAATTGCGTTCAACATGCTCAAAAATGTCCATCTATGATGTCGTACTTGTATCATCCTCTCCATCTTGAAAGGAGTTTGACCTCAAACTCACAGCTTCTCCAAAGAATCACTTCCTCATTTTTTGTCCCGAAGCTTGGATCTTAGCCAAAGGTTCCTTGAGATCTTCATGCATGTGTTAGTGAGAAATATTCTTGGTATCCCCCTAGGATGCACATGATCATGAACCTACACACAAGAAATGGTGGTACTAGGCAAAATGCTAGTACCGACGTTAGTAAGAAATAAAGAATCCCCGAGGGTAAGTCCCAAAAGTGAGGAACCCTTTCCTCTTTGCTCCTTGGTTCCCTCCTTTTATCCTCTACTCCAACTGTCAGTCTTTTCCTTTTTCTCCTTCTTTTTCTTTTCCTCCAACTCCCTCACTTGTTGATTAACTTTGACCACTTTTATTAGTGAGAGAGGGTGGAGTGTATACCTTCGGCCATGGAGCTCCAAAGTATAGCTATTGGTTCATCCATCATGCACTGTATCCCTATCATATTACCATGGTATACCCAATAATAAGTGGCACGTTTGCATAGGTATAACATCACACAACACCTCGTCAAAATAGTTACCTACCTTAAACTATATCACCACTTGTTGGTTGACCTTTAACTCCCCACACTCATTCAACTATTGAAGGTTGTATGGGTTTGAATGACGGATAGTGGGAAACCTCAAGACGTCAACCAAGGTACTACTAGCAATATTGGTACAACTACCTCCATCAATTGTCATGGAACACACAACTTCCTTAATAAGGCATTTGGTGCTAAAAAGGTTTTCCCTTTGACTAGGATCAACTAAAGCCTTACTAATTATGGCCCTTTTTACTACAAAACATGGCACCTCAAGCTCACCATCACACGAACAAGAATCTTCCTCCTCCTCTTCCTTTGGCCTCTCGAGTTCTACCTTCTCTCCATCTTGAGATTGATCATCAATCTCCATTGGTTCAAGTCCCACCTCCTCCCCAAAAAAGTATAATTTCCCCTCCTTTAGGATCATATTTCTCCTATTTGGACACTCATTAGCCTTGTGTCCCCAACCTTGGCATTTAACACATTGAAAACCCTTAGCATTAGGGAAGGAGTATAATTTACCTTCATTTCTTGGAGGGTACCTTTGGTGAACCTTATTTCTGCTTGTGCAGCCTTGGCCTCGGGTTTCTCCTCATTGAATGACTCATTATTGTCCTTGTACCAACCCGAGGGTGATTTTCCCTTAAGCTTATACCCTGGTTTCTCCCATAACTCTCTTTCAATCTCCAAGGCGGCTTGGAAGATGGCACCAATGGTGTCGAACTTGTGAAGTGTCAACCGCGAGGAAATATCTCTATTAAATCCCACCTTGAATCGGATGATGTTGTGACTCACTTTCTCTCCTTGATGATCAAGTTTCAAAATGAGTTGTTGGAACTCATCATAGTAAGCCACGATGTTTTTGTTCCCTTGCCTTAAGTTATACAACTTGACAAGGAGCTCTTGTTGATATCTTTCGGGTAGGTATCTTTGTCTTATGAGGTACCTTAACCAAAACCAAGGAGGGATCTGCTCCTCAACCAAAACATTATTAAAATGCTTAACATACTCCCACCATGTAGTAGCCTAACCCTCAAAGTGAGTAATTGCGTAGCAACTCTTCTTCTCCTTAGTAAGATCATTGACTTGTAAGACATTCTCACATGTGGATTCCCATACAAGAAACTCTTCGAGATCACTCTCACACTTGAATATTAGAAGCCCTATCTTCATGGTATTTATCCCTACATCATGGTTTTGGTTCCCTTATTAGTTCTAATGACCAACTCTACCTTCTCAGCCATGAACTTCCTTCAGATCACCATGCCTTCCCCTTATCTCTCCTCCTCTTATGTAACCATCATCATATGGCCCATAATTATCATGTTGTCCTTCTCTACCATATCCCTCAACATGGATAGGTCTATTTAGTTTAAGTGAAGCTTGTAGTGGCGGTATTGGATTTGGATAGTGAGGTCTTTGGTCAGGTGGAGTTTGGATGAGAGGGTTTAGGTTTGGTAGTGGTATTTGGGTTCCAAGCCCTTCTTATTGGAATGGTGGAGTGGAGGATGGTTTGTTCTATCTTGTTCTTGGCTGCGGGAGTAAAGATTGGTTTGATTTGTGGCAATTGGTGGATCTAGCATTTGGTTCAAGGTCTTGGGAGTGTTAGTTGGGGAATTTTTTTGAGGGGTGGAAGGTCAACTCCTTTGGCTTTCCACACGTTCTAATATCCCACTCATCAATGCCACATCCGCTTCTAATTTCTCAAGACCAACATTTAACCTAGCCATATATTGGGACATAGTTTCAAGGCGAGCCAAAATGAGATTGATGGTATTATTGTCCATTGTTTAAGCATTTGAAGCCTCGGGTATCATTGTTGTTGTACCAAAAATAACCCTTCAAGTTATGGTCCAACAAGACACCCAATCAGTCCACAATGTCACACACAACAATACAACAAAAATCCTACAAAACAAAACACATGTTACTTCAAAACAACCTCACTACACTCTCACACACTTTGTGGTCTCACACTTGATTTCACAAATATTTGCAAGTTAGCTTGAAACTCGTGGTGAGCTGAAGAGTATGTCTAATCCTTAGTCGGAATGGATTCTTTGTTTGATGAATTAAGGAAGTAATGTTCGAAATTTAACCAATAAGTACGACAATTTAAAAACATCAAAAGCACAATAGAAATGTAGACACGAATAATGAATTCAAAGGACTAATTGACAACCTAGTAGGAGTTTAATAGTTTGTTAATTAGTTCTGGGATCAACTAATTGAAACCAAGAATCAACAATTAGAAACCAGAAGATACAATTTTTGAGCATAATATTTACGTGAACAGTAGCAAAGGTAACGTGGCAGCATACAATTGGTCATGGTCCCACACAAATTTTTAGTCACAAACTTGAAGTTTAGTCCTTATACAATATTAGAATGGAAGACAATTAGTATTGGAGGGGAAACACAAGGTTTGAAACTCATTCAAATTCAACTCAAAAAGGTGAGATTTGACTAGTACTAGTTCCACAAAACAAGGCTCCTTGAAACAAGGTAAGTGGTTGAAAAAGTTGGTTTCAAGTCTAGGAAGTGATGGGTTCAAGTTCTTTCACCAACAAGCTTTACAACTTTGTCTTAAACCTTTTGGATATATTTTACACCTTTTAGTGGTCAATATATGAGATGAGGTGAAGAACAACAATATCACAACAATAACCTTCAAGAACTACAACAACATCACCATACGGCCAATAACAACAACTTTAAGATTCGGCCAACTTCAAGTTCACATCAACAATGTCATCATTTTAAGCTCAAACTTTAGATCTAAACACTTTTAGTGTTGGTGAAAAATAAACCAACACTTGAAACACTCTAAACAAACAAAATTACTACCAAATCTAGGCACATAAATAAGTCTCCAAGAGGTAACAACAACATCAACTCTCGGCCAAGAATAAGAACAACTTCTTCACTTCTTTTTTATTTTCAAATTTCAAGCCCAAGATTGATCTTGTTAGAGCAAGATCAAGCCATGCTCTGCTACCAAATGATACAAGAATGACCAAGAACACATGAAAACATACACCAAAAACATCTCACCAGTTCAAGAGAATTCAAGACCCTTTGGTGTCCACTCTTGGATTCACTATGTAGAATAAGAAAGGGGAGAATACAACGTGATTAACACACCAATCAGCCAACACCCAAACTATATTAGCAACAAAGAAATCAAGAAAAACAATATCACAAAAATAATGACTCACGATTTCATTAACAAGAACAAGAAAACTGAAACTTACAACGAGATACAAGATAGATAGTTAGACAAGTGAGGGTATAATCTTAAGAACCCAAATATTTGGTGGAATCTTGGACCCTTAACACTACACATGACAAATATCTAACTCTTATGTTGACACAAGAGGAACTTTACCTCCTCTAAACACCAACGTATCAAGACAACAATGCAAATATAAGTGAATCTTCACTTGCCTAGCCCTAGTTATGGTTGGAGGTTTTCAAGAGAGAACTAAAGTGTTACAATGTTGTAACTATCAACAATAATCAAAAAGTCCCAAAAACCCTAAGTTTTTCTATTTATATTACATCACAAATAAAAGATGAAAAGACAAAAAGTCCCTTTAATGACTAATTGAGCAATAGGCGCCTATGTAGTGCACCTTATGGATGGTTTTGGATCCTCCTTCACACTAAAATCTGTGCACTTTCTCGGCTACATTCAACATGATCATAAATGTCCATCTACGAGGTCGTACTTGTATCACAAGCACTTGTCTCATATCATATGAAGGGGAAATCCTTGTTAAATAAAATGAGCCACTAAAAGTATGTCATGTGTCAATATTATGTGGTAATCCAAGTTAGCAAAAATGAGCCAGTAAAATTATGTCATATGTGCAAATAACATGTTCTAGCTAATCAAATTAAAGCTCATCGCCAAAAAAATGTGATTGGTCAACTTCAAATCAACCAAATAAATCACACAATTGCCTTACCCCTCCAACTATAAATAGGGGTCCTCACAATTCACAGAGAGGGGATTTTTGAAAAACAAGCAATAAAAGAGCTCGTGGATCAAAAACCATAATTTCTCTGCAAGCTATAAGTTTCAAGTAATCAAGCTCAAGATTATGTTCAAGAGCAAGAACGAAGGAATTTTTGTTCAAGATCAAGTTACTTGTTCATATTCATCATTCGTGGTAATCATCCAAGTGTTTGTGATAAAGTAATATCAAAATTTAAGTTTGAAGACGAAGATTCAAGATCAAGCTACTCAAGCCCTTGAATCCAAATCAAGTTCAAGTTCAAGTTCATATTACTTTGAAGAATCAGAAGATTATCATAGAAATTGTAACACTTACTACATTCGAAATAAAATATTATATTTTGTTATTTTAATTTTCCCATCTTAATTATTATTTTCTTGACTCAAAGAATTTGTTGTCTATCGACGTAACTCATAATGCTACAGTGATAATTGATATTGAAATGTGAATTGTATGATATTAACCCATGGTGCAGGATCAGTAATTATATCACTTAGAAAGTTACTTTGTTCTTTGATAATGTGTCGTGTGGTCCCAAGCTACCATTAAATCGACCCTAAAATTCATTCTCATCAAATTCTAAAATTCAACTTGACACCAACCATCCATCTCAAATTATACTCCAAGAAACAAGAAACATGGCAATCTACATTGCTAAATCTAGAGTAATCCCTAAAGAAATGTCTGTTTTGTTCTTGAAAAAAATGATAGTCCCAACATATTGTAAAGTATAGTTGTAATATGTGGGTTCTCCTATATTGGTGGTTTAAAGGCATCCTTAAGGCCATAAAAGTTCAAGCTCATTAAATCTAATAAGTTCAATAAGTGTATTTGTACATGTATATATTTAATTATAAAAAAATCTAAATGACTTGTACTTAGGGCTCGGGCACGGGCCGGGTTGGATCATTAGTAAAAGATTTTATTTTTGTATTTATTTTTTAAAAAAATAAAATAAAAATAATAAAAAATTCTATTAAAATAAAATAATTGTGTCTGTTCAAAAAAGTTGCATCTATTCAATATAGTTGCATCTGTTCAGAAAAGTTGTGTTTGTTCAGACTTAATAAATACGAATGAAAAATCAGAAGTAGTGTATTTAATTTCTAAATATATTTTCAGGCTTTATTTTATCTTAATAGAGAATTACTTGTAATTCCTAAAAAATCTATGAACAATAACCCTTGAAAGGTAGTGATCTTTCACACTCAAAATAATAATTTTCTATCTTACATCTTATTATTTCTAACACATGTTTTGCTGCATTTACACGAATTAATAGTAACAAAATTATATCAATAAAGCTCACTGAGAATAACCCGTAAGTGTTTAATGTTGCCTCAGTGGTGCAGTCATTTATCTCTACCAACCGAATGAACGAACTTCAGAATCCACATGCTTGTTGTTGTTCTAGATCTGTTACCACATCACCAACTTCTTTTTTTGTCTATGCTAATCATAAAAATATTTTTAAGATTTCTATAAAATATTCATGAAGCACAAAAATTCTCTAGCTTGAGGCATGCTTCTGTCATTGTCTTTAAGGATAATTCACCGATTAAGGTGTTGTAGACATCTAAATCTTGTGGGACTCTACAAGAAGAATTTAAATTCTGTAAGAGTTCTTGGAGGCTACTTTATCCTAAACCTAGCTTGGAGGTTACTCTGCCTAAACCCTGGGTTATTCCTATATAAGGGTCTAGATATTCTCTTAAAGAGGCATCTCCAAGATCTCCAATATCTCAGAAATTTATGGGTTATTCATAAAGAGATCAAAATCCTATCATATTGATAATCAAATATATCAAGAAGATCTACAAATTCTCCGTTGATAGAGATCAAATCTAAATAATCCAAATATTCCTATATTTGAGAAATACGCCACTAACGACCCTCAAATTATGGAGAAATCCATATCAAATCCACATATTTCTATGTATGAGAAATACGCCACTAATGACCCTCGAATTATGGAGAAATCATATCCAAATCTTCCTATATTCGAGAAATAGGCTACTGACGACCCTCGAATTAAGGAGAAAATCAAGAGAGAAGAATTAAGGGAGGAACAGATTTGTACCCACATTGTTTATCAATAAAAATTATTATTTATCCATATTCTTATTTGTGGTTGAAGTTTATTTTCCATGAATTAATTTATACTGCAAACAAATTGGTATGCCGAATGAGACCAGATTTTTCTTTCATCCCTTCTCTCATAAATCAAATCACCAAATTTATAGCCTCTCCATAAAGATGGAAGCTTTATGGATACTTCAAGAGTCGTCATCAAGTCTACACTTCGACAAGCCTTGAAGTAGGAGGAATTTGTAGACATCTAAAACTTGTGGGACTCTACAAGAAGAATTCAAATTCTGTAAGAGTTCTTGGAGGCTACTTTACCCTAAACCTAGCTTGAGGCTACTCTACCTAAACCCTAGATTATGCCTACATAAGGGCGCATATATTCTCTTAAAAAGGCATCTCAAAGATCTCCAATATCTCAAAAATTTATGAGTTATTCATAAAAAGATCAAAATCATATAAATCAAGAAGATCTGCAAACTCTCCTTTGATAGAGATCAAATCCAAATAATCCAAATATTCCTACATTTAAGAAATACGCCACTAGCGACTCTCAAATTATGGAGAAACCGATTTCAAATCCACATATTTCTATATTTGAGAAATACGCCACTAACGACCCATGAATTACGGAGAAATTCATATCCAAATCTTCCTACATTTGAGAAATACTCTACTGATGATCCTCGAATTAAGGATAAAATCAAGAGAGAAGAATCAAAGGGGGAACAGATTTATACCCACGTCATTTATCAATTAAAATTATTGTTTATTCATATTTTTATTTGTGGTTGAAGTTTACTTTCCATGAATTAAATTATGTGGTTGGAAAATAAAATTTCGAGACCGAAAAAATAAATAATCAAAACAAGAAAACTATTGAAATAATCATTTTATTGATTTTAATATGTGAGTGTTACAATCTCTATATAGCCTCTAATTCTCCTTTTCAAATATGAATTCAAGGTTTTAAAGCTTGATCTTGAATTTGAACTTAATTTTGTTGATTTAATGGACTTGATCTTGACTTGTACTTGAATTCAAGGGCTTTTGAGCTTGTTCTTGAGTCTTGCAGTCTTGATCTTAAATCTTGATGAACTGGATTTAAATGTTTGAGCTTTGTAGAGAAATTGCGGCATTTGATGCACGACCTTTCTCTTGCTTCTTGTTGGAGTTCTTGGTCTCTTTTCTGAATTATGACACCCCTATTTATAGTTGTGGAAAGGAAAAAATCATGATGAAGATGAACTTTCTTTGACCAATCAAATTTAAGTGACGTGGCACCTTTTATGAGCTTTTGATTTCACTAGGCTAGCTGCATCATTTTTGACACGTGGCATAGTTCTATTGGATCCTTTAATTGACTTGGCATGCCACGTCATTCGACATGTGGTGCTCCTTTGGGAAACTAGAATATGGCAATAGCTTGGGCTTAGTAAAGTGGTTTCATGATTTGTAGCCCAAAATTAATAGATTAGCCCAATAAAGATTGGACTTTATTTAAATTCATACATGTTTGGACTTAAATAATTAATCAAATTATATTAATCTATAATATTTATTTGGGACTAATATATTTTTAATTTAATATAATCTGAATTTCATACGAATTTAAATTTAATAAAATTTTATTGCCCATAAATGCCCCCTACTTAAGACTTGTCGAGACATTTAATATTTTGGAGACTAGCATTAAAGTATGATTATTTAAACATGTTTCCTTCATGCTTCAATGATTTCCACACATATGAACACCCCGTTGATTAGTTGAGAATATTTAAAGTTGAACCATATTGGTATTGCCTCTCAAAAACTCTCTTATTTTTTCATGAATCTCAACACATAAAACTCATTGGTGAGGCATGATATCCGATTTTAAATAGATTTTGGAAGACTTTTCATCACCTTACTTAACCAGGAATAAAACTCTTCTGATTTGAACTTAGATTGGAAAAGGTAAAAACCTTCAATTTGAATTTTATAGGAGAAGGAAACAACTTCCAATTTGAATTTGTATGGGCGAAGGAAACAACCTTCAATTTAAATTTATATTGGAGATAGAAGATCTTCCAAGTTCAATTTATATTGGAAAAGAAAACAAACTCTAATATGAATTAGTTTTTGAGAAGGAAACAACCTCCAATTTGAATTTGGGGATGGAAGCTCTTCTAATTTAAATTTATATTGGAGAAGGAAACACCCATCCTACAACTCTATAGAAGAATGTAGTTTCTCCACTTTCTCAATATCAATTTTTGGGTTTTCAAGCCATCAATAATATTGAGGTAATTTTATTCCCTCCGACCTTTTTCTTATTTTTGTAACTTTTTTCAGCACAGCATGTTAGTGGTAGAAAATTCATATATCATTGTGAGAATATAAAAATCATAAAACATTTGATATTCTAGAAAAGAAACTTTGATATCTATAACATATCCAAAATTTAGCTTTAAATTCATTCAATATAATTCTCGATAATTTTTTAAAATTAGCCCTGAATTTTATCATGCTGAAAATTTTAGATCTGATCATCTTTACTAAAACTTTCATATCTTGAAGTAGGAAGGATGAAATCACAAGCCAATTGTTCTTGTAAAACTATACACAAAGATCTATAACATATCCAAAATTCATAATTTAATACAATCAAAATATTTTCAGGTGTTATCCCAAAATCAGCATTGAGTTCTGATGCACCAGCAGTTTTAGATTTGTGCGATGACACCAAAAAATATATATCTCAATGGTGGAGTATCAAAATCATGATCCACTTGTTCATATAGATGCTAGAAATATAAATATATAACATATTCAATATTTGGATTTTAAAACTTCTTGAATTATTTTATATGAATTGTGAAGTTGATACTATATTCTATTCGGCAGAGAATTTTAGATTTGCATTGCCTCACCAAATAATTTATATCTTGCTATGGTACCATCACCATCAAAGATCATTTTTATTACTTTAAACTAGATTTTGAGGGTTTAACTCTCATCAAAGCATCTTGTCTCGCGATATACGACTTTCAGGGTCGTGATGCTCTATCAGGTAACATCTCTTCTATTAGTGTTTTTACTTTATTTCTTGTTTTTATTTTTTTGTAGGGTTGTAGTAGATAGAAATATGAAATAATCTTCTTAAGGTGCGAGAGTTTAACTTCACCCTTATAATATTAAAACCTAAAATTTTGCTTGAATAAGATGTTCATCGGCTTAAAGTGCGAGAGGTTAACTTCACCTCCGTCACCTTTAGACCCGACCAATTTTTGTTGAAGACGGTGGCCATAGGCTTAAGGTGTGATATTTTAAATTTGCCTCCATCACCTTAAGACCCGACCAATTTTGCTTGAAGATAGCGGCCATCGTCTTAAGTTGTGTGAGTTTAACTTCGCCTTCATCACCTTAAGACCCGACCAATTTTGCTTGAATATGGTAGCCATTGGCTTAAGGTGCGAGAGTTTAAATTTGCCTCCGTCACCTTAAGACCTGACCAATTTTGCTTTAATATGGTGCCTTTTTACCGATGTACTTATACAATGGTCTTCTTTAAGGGCTCTTTTACTAATACACTTATGCGATGGTATTCTTTAAGTATGGGCCCTTTAGTTTATGCACTTATGTAATGGTCTTCTTTAAGTATGGGCCCTTTTACTTATGCACTTATGTGATGGTATTCTTAAAGTATGGGTCCTTTTATGATGCACTTATTCAATGGTCTTCTTTAAGTATGTGCCCTTTCATCGATGCACTTATTCAATGGTCTTCTTTAAGTATAGGCCCTTTCACCAAAGCACTTATGAAATGGCCTTATTTAAGTATAGGCCATTTCACTGATGCACTTATGCAATGGTCTTTTTTAAGTATGGGCCCTTCCACCGATGCACTTATGCAATGGTCTTTTGTAAGTATGTGCCCTTTTCAACGGTCAGTTTAAGGTGCAAAGTTTAACTTCGCCTCCGTCACCTTGATACCTGACAAGTTTGACTTCAAATATGGTGCTATAACAAATTCGTTCAAATTTTAGCTTAAGGTGAAAAAGGCCAAATATTCTCTGCCTTAAGGCATGGAAATTTTAAGATCCTTTTAAGGATAAACCCATGAGAGTCTAGCTTATGGTGAAAAGGGACAAATCTTTTTCCACCTTAAGGCATGAAAATTTTGAGATCCTTTTAATGATAGGCCAACTTAAAGTGCAAAAGGACCAATTTTTCCACCTTAAGGCATGGAAATTTTAAGATCCTTTTGAGGATAAACTCGTGAGAGGCCAATTTAAGGTGAGAAGGGAAAACTTTTTTCCACCTTAAGACATGAAAATTTTGAGATCTTTTTAAGTATGAACCTGTGAGAAGCCAGCTTAATGTGGAAAGGGACAAATCTTGTCCACCTTAAGGCATGTAAAATTTTTTATATCTTCTTAAAGATAAATCCGTAAAGAGACCAGTTTAAGGTGCAAAGGGACAAATCTTGTCCACTATAAGACAGAGAAATTTTGAGATTCTTTTAAGAATAATTCCATAAAAGAGACCAGCTTAAAGTACAAAGGGACAAATATTGTCCACCTTAAGGCATGGAAGTTTTGGAGATTCTTTTAAGGATAAACCTATAAGAGGCCAACTTAAGGTGCAAAAGGAAAAATCTTATTCACCTTAAGGCATGAAATTTTTTTTATATCGTCTTAAAGATAAATCCATAAAGAGACCATCTTAAGGTGCAAAAGGATAAATCTTTCCCACCTTAAGACATGAAAATTTTGGAGGCCTTCATTTGAAGACTTAGAGATTTTGTCAACTTTCACTCCCGAATTTGGCATTTTGAGCAGTTCAACTACCAAATTTAAGGAGTTTGGAGACTTAATCTTATGTGAATAAAGCTCATATTTTATTGGAGTTTACCCCCATTGATCCACCAATACTTGGAGTGAGTCCAAGATTTAATTAGAATATTTTCATACTTGGTATCCATATGGCGGATACTGAAGGAACATAATTTTTTTACTCTCATGCAACTGCACTCTGAATGAGATTCCAAGTGCCTATGTACCTCAGTGAAGAGGATAAAGTCACAACGTAGTTCTGGGTGAATGTTTTTTTTCTATCCTAACTTTTGTCTAGGCCACCTCTTTTGAGGTTTTCAACCTAGCAGAATTTTTTAAGCCGTACACAGTTTATACTCTTGCAGTCCAGGAGTGGACATGCATTTTATACTCGTGCCTCAAGAAATGTCATCTTTCTTCAAGGATAGTGCTTTTTCAATAACTTGGTGTTGATAGGGCCGAGTTTTACTCTATCTGCTTCGATAATTTTGTAAGCACTATTTGAATATGACTCTTGTACAATGTATGGTCCATCCCAACTTGAGGTAAATTTGCCCTCAGATTTACGAGAAGTAATAATGGGCCTTCTTACTACAAGGACTTGGTCTCAAACTTGAAATCACCTCAAGCGGACTCTTTTGTTCAAAGAATGAGATATAAAGGCATGATAGCATTTAAAATTTTGCTGAGCCTCCAGCCTCTTCTCATCAAGAGCTTCTAACTCCATAAGATGCAACTTATTCTTTGTCGGTAAGCTCTTATTAAATATCAAGCCTTAAAGAAGGTAATTGACGCTCAAGTAGCAGGACTGCTTCAACTCCAAAAGTAAGCGAATATGGGGTTACTTCTGTCAGTGTGTGGTAAGTCGTTCTATATGCCTATAGAGCTTCTTCCATTCATTCATGCCATTCTCGCTTGGAATTGGAGATGACTTTCTTCAACAGATTGCATAAAGACTTATTGAATGCTTTGGCTGGACTGTTGGTGGCAGCATGGTACATAGAAGACTTGTGTCACTTGAAACCAAAGAGATCACAAATCTTGTTCATCAGTTTATTATCAAATGGTTTTCCATAGTCAGTTATTATGTACTAAGGAATTCCAAAGCGATAGATGATATTCACTTGGATGAAATTTGCAATATTTTTTTTCTTTACTTCCTTGAGAGCAACAACTTCGGCCTATTTTGAGAAGTAGTCTGTTATGGCTAAGATACACAAGTGTCCTCCAGAAAATTATGGTAGGGGCCCGACAACATCCATTACCTAAGCATTGAAAGGCCAGGATGCTACTCTTGGGTGTAATACTTCAGGAGGTTGATGTATGAAATTCGTATGGAGTTGACAAGCTTTTCATCTTCTAGCATAGTCCAAGAAATCTTTCACCATCGTTGGCCAATAGTATACCATCCTTTTAATGTTAAAATAGAATGTTGGTCCAGTCTGATGCGACCCACAAACTCCTGAGTGTGCTACTTGCAAAGCTTGAATTATTTTTTCCTCACCCAGACATTGCAAGAGTACTCCTTCAAATAATTTTCTATATAGTGTGTCTTTATAGTAAAGAAAGCGAGGTGCACGATGACAGATGTTAGTCCTTATTCTTAGATCTTCTTAAGTATCCCATAGCATAAATAATCAATGATAGGTTGTCACCAATCCTCCTTTACATCTTTAGATATGGCGATAAGGTATTCAACCTTATTTTTTACATCCTCATTCGATGGCGGTACTACCCATTCTTGGTGGATAGTAACTCATGTCTAATTCGGAAGAGTTAGGGTTGAGATAAAGCATCTAGGGTATCAACTTGCTTATTTTCTTTCCTTGGCATATGCTAGAGGGTTACTTTTCCAAGCCACACCATCAACTTCTGCGCATAATCATGGTATGGTCGTAACTCAAGATTTCTGACTTCATATCTTCCCAAAAGCTGCATGATCACCAATTGGGAGTCACCAAATACTTATAATTGTAGTTTTTTATGTCAAATTCCATCTCAAGTCCAAGTACTAATGCCTGATATTTAGAAATATTATTAGAGCAATAGTTTATTAGGGTAAAAGAGTATGGGATAATCTCTCCTTGTGGAGTGACGAACACCATACCAGCACCTGCTCCATCTCGATGTGCAACACTATAAAAGTACATATTCCATGGGGTGTGGCTTCAATAACCATTTCATCTTCATTAGGAAGTTCATCGCTTAGTTCCTAGTCATTAGGTTTCGGATGGTCTTCCAAGAAGTCAACCAATGCTTGTCTCTTTATAGATCTTTGGAGAACGTACACAATCTCAAGCTATTGAAATTAAAGGTACCATCTTGCAAGTCGGTCACTAAGGTTTGGTTTTGAAATTACAAACTTTTTGGGATTTGCGCTAGACACAAGACGGACAACATGAGCTTGAGATTAGTGTTTCATATTTTGAATTGAGAAGGCCAATACCAAACACAACTTTTTGATTGGAGAATACTTTAGCTCATATGGTGTCATCATTATTCTTAGATAGTAATGATAGTTTTCTTTGTCGTTACTATTTTTTTGAGCCAGTAGTGCTCCAATTGACCTCTCTTATGTCGTGATGTAGTGTATTAACGGTTACCTAGGTATGGGTGCCATAAGAACTGGTGGCTTCATTAAGTATGATTTGATACTCTCAAAGACCTTGCTAAAAGCTTGGTCCCATTCAAAAGGAGTATCCTTATTTATGAGATAGCTAAATGGTTGACATTGTTGGCTAAGTTTAAGATAAACCTCCTTAAATATGCTATTCTTCCTTGTAAGCTTTTTAACTCATGAATGTTTCAAGGCTCGAGTATCTTCAAAATCACATCGACCTTGGTTTGATCAATTTCAATCCCTCAATTTTGTACAATAAAGCCAAGAAACTTTCCGAAAGTAACTCCAAAGGAACATTTTAATGGATTCATCCTATGTTGATATATTTGAAGCAACTCGAATATTATTCTTATATCTTTAAAATGGTCGTCTCTCTTTCTTGACTTCACTACCAGGTCATCTACATAGCATTCAACATTTTTTATGGAGTAGGCCTTCAAAGATATTTTGCATAGCCCTTTGATAAGTGGCACCAGCGTTCTTTAAACCAAAAGTCATCACCTTATAGCAATAAATATCTTTAGGCGTAATGAATGTAGTGAGTTCTTCATCTTTTGGTGCCATGTAGATTTGATTGTATTCGGATGAACCATCCATAAAGTACATTTCCTCATAACCAGTGGTGGCATTAATCATCAATTCCAATATGGTGATTGGAAAATATCTTTTGGACAGGCGTTGTTGAGATCTCAAAAGTCAACATAAACTTGAACTTGGTCATTCTTATTTTGTACCAAAATAATACTTGAAATCCACATGGGGTATTTAACTTCATGAATAAATCCAGCTTTGATGAGTTTATTGACCTCATTTTTTATCAATGGAACCAACTCGAGCCTAAAGAACCTTTGGGCTTGCTTAATAGGACGAGCCCCATTCTTGACAGCCAGCTGATGGGCTGCTACCTTTGGATCTAAGTCAGGCATTTATTTATAACTCCAAGAAAAGAAATCCATATATTCTTTGAGTATTTCCATATAAGAAATTTCCTTCTCTATTTCTAGAAATGCACTCAGGTAAGTTGGTCTTGGGTCTTCATCGGTTCCAAGACTAACTTTCTTCAAAGGATCTATCATGGCCTTCACTCCTTCTTCAAGTTGCAATGCAGCATCTCCAGTGTATTCCTCCTCTTGAGGATCATCTTTGTTAATGGATATATGGTAACACCAGAAAGTATCTTCCATCACTTCATAAAACTTCATTTGAGATGAGACCTTATTCTTATTTTGGGTTGTAATATGATATAAAGAGCCAATACTTTCTTCATCTTCCTCATGCTTCTTGGTATAAACCACAATATGAGCCTTAGTTTTTAACACCTCATTGCATGAAACTACCAGTTCTATCTACCGCCTTATTTTAGAAGAATAAAACTTTGGAAATCCTTCTGGATTTTGAGTGAAGAGTGCATCATCATTCATTGATGACTTTTTTTATGCTTATTTATTTTATTTTTATTTATAGGTACAACCCATTCAAACACAGAATATCTTGCATTTAATTCTCCAAACCGATCAAAGATAGAAGGTCTTTTATTAGAAGCAGTTCTTCTTCAATGGTGATATAGTTGCAAACTGCCCACCTTATATAGAAGTGAACTAAATGTGGCGGTTTGTACCCTAGGACTTCATGTGCTTTCCTGGTTGTATTTTCTAATGGAATTTTACCTAACCTCAATGGATCATTAGGATTGTGTCCAACTGTGATACCCCATACTTTTTTTAAGCTCAATTTAACTCTCAGAAGGTTAAGGGTCAACTTTAAAAATTAATAACTCTTTATATGAGTAGAATTTTCAATATCTATACCCACCAAACTATTGCTAATTGAATTATCTTTCCAAGGATACCAATTTTGTCTTAATCTGATACTCGGTTGAGAAGTTATGGCGATTTTAGTGAAAAATAGTAGAGCACAGCGATAGCACCGCATCGCGGTAAGGTGCAGAATCGTAATTGACTGATTTTTAGCGAGGCACTGTAATTATCCCACGTTGCAGTGAAGTCCAAATTTCCATTCGTCACTTTTTCCAGTAGCTCACCGCGATTTTCCTGTATAGCATCAAAATTCTCAAAATGATAGACACCGCATTGCGGTGGAGTGTAAAATAGCACTCATCTTTTTCCAGTGATGCAACACGATTATGATGCATCACGCCAGAGGCCAAAATGGCACTTGTCCTTTTTTCATAAAGCCACAGCGATTGTGGTACGTCGTGCTGAGGCCCAAAATTAGGATTTCCAGTTCCTAACTAATTTTTACAAAGGGCAACCTAGTCATTTCCTAAGCCCCCAAATCATGTAAAACATAAGATTTAACCTATTCTAAGTATTATATGCTCACTTTTCATCAAATTACTCTCCAAAAACCCCTAGAACCTCAAAACTTAAACCCTAAGAAATTCAAATTTCACCATTCTTTTTCTAAGATACCCCAAAATTTAAGTGATCAATAAATCATCTTCAAAAGCACAAATAAGAATTCAAGTTCAAGCTTCTTTATCAATTTCAACAATTAAGGTAAGTAGAGTTTTTCAACAAGGAAAATTCTTTCATCCTTGTTCCCAAAATTAGTTTGAAAGTTGAATTTTATATAAAATTATATGAATTTCAGTCTGGGGTTTATACCTACTCTTTACTATTTGAAGATTATGACATTACAATTGAATTAGATGTTAAATTGTGTGTCTACTGTCATATTTTTATGCATATTGCTGAAATTTTCAGATTTTTAATAGAATTATCAATATTTTCAATATCAAGCATGAACTTTATTGATGATTTGAATTGAATTTGATGCATGGGTTGTTAAGCCCTAGTTGAACATTGATATTTTAAGAGTGACAATGCTTTAAGCATCCTATAATTAGTTATTTTAAATTTTTATAAAGATTTGATCTTTGATCCTCAGTTAAGATATGGAATCCACTTCACAGTTTTATTATAGTTTACAGAAACTAGATTTAGCTATGCTTATAGTTTGAAACAGATAGATGCATAATTGGTTTTCATTATAAACCCTTATGCTAGTTTTAAAAGTGAAATTCCAACAAAAAAAGCACACAAATTAAAGGGAGCAGTATTTAGCACCGAGTTGAGTATGTTCTCATGCCCCAGAGCTATGAGCCAATGTAGGTTCAGACTATCAGATTATTCCTATTTCTATATGGATGACAGTTGCTGATGTGATCACTTAGATTAGGTTTCTGCTCCATGGAAAGTGTATGACACCTCTCCCAAACGTAAGGTTTTCCCATAAGGGAACTAGAAGTTGGACTCTATGTTAGCTCACTTGGTTTATGTTAGTTAAAAAAACCTCTCTACAACCTATAGAAAAGAGTAAAGAATAACATAAAAGCTTTTAGAAACTAAGAGTAAAGGCTCACAATTTTATTCAGACCTTACTTTGCATAAGACATTAGCTACTAGATTTCATCTTTCAGGTTACAGATATAAAAGTGAGTCCTTTCTACACTTAGACCGCATGTTTTAAAGATAGAATAACATCACAGCTTTTAGAACTAAGTGTTGTGACTCACAAGATTTATACAGTATGTTTTATCACTCATTATTCATAATTGCTTTAGCTTTCAATTATTCCTGCCAATGTGAGTCATTTATACTTACCATGCATTACTTTACAAGTTTATACGAACATTGAGATATTTTTTTACTTATGCATTCACCCCCATATACTCAATACATTCTAGAAGTACTGATCCACATATATGTCTATGTGCTACATTGTCTTACAATATAGGTTCAGGTGCTCAGTTTTAGCAGCATGAGTGATTTCGAGCATCTTCATCTACATCTCAATAGTTGGTGAGTCCTCATATTTTAGGAACCCAGTCATTTAGATTTTATAGTTTATTACAGTAGCTGATTCAGTATTTTTAGCCAGTCTGAGTCAGCTGGGGACTTGTCCCAGTGACTCTTTAGTTAGTAGTAGTAGAGACTTATCAGACTACTAGACATAGTTCAGATTTTCATTATTTCTTTACTAGACTTTGAGTCTAATATTTTTAGATATTATGTTCAGATGATTTCATCTTAGATCAAACAGACTTCCGCATTGATATTATGTTCATATTTCTCTATTTATAAGTATCCAGATTTAGTAGAAGGATTACAGGGTTAGCTTGAGGATACTCATAGTCTTGAGCATTGTGTGACATCTCGAGACCCATTTTTAGGGTCTTACAAACTTAATATCAGAGCCTAAGGTTATAAGAGTCCTAGGGAGTCAGAAAAGCTACGTTATGTAGTGTCCTTATCATGGGTGTGAAGCGCACCACATTTATGAGCAAGAGGCTATGGGACATTTTTAGGAAATCATATCTTTCTCTCATGATCTATCGTGCTTACAGTTTCTCTACCTGCTTTTAATTCTTACTCTTATGTGAAAGATGAATATGCCTCCTCGCTGAGCTAATGCACACAGAAATGATAACCATCCACCCCAGCCCACTAACCCTCTGAATGAGAATGTATCCCATGCTGAATTTTAGGCTACCTTTCAGGCGTTAGCCCAAGCTATGACTATTAATGTTCAAGGCAACCATCAGGTGGTAGTCCCACTTCAGTAGAAAGAGGATCTAGTAGTAGGCATAATTCGTGACTTCATTAGAATGAATCTTCTTGAATTCTTTGGACCAAAAGTAGGTAAGGACCCACAGCTTTACATAGATGAAATAGGAAAAATCACCCAGATTATGCATGTTACTAAGGAAGAGAGTGTAGAGTTGGCATCCTATACTCTGAATGATATGGCGTATGATTGGCTAGTTATGTGGAAGAATGGTAGAGGTTAAAATGCAGCTCCTATGAGTTGCCAAGTGTTTTAGGATGCATTTCTAGATAGGTTCTTTTCGCGTGAAATGAAAGAAGCTAAAGTAGAAGAGTTTGTAAACCTGAGGCAGGGCTCGATGATAGTGAAGGAGTACTTTCTTAAGTTCAACCAGTTGTCTAAGTATGCCTCTGATATGATGGCTGACCCTAGGGTGAGTATGAGTAAGTTTGTTATTGGAGTATCTGGTTTAGTAGTCAAGAAGTGTAGGGTTGCCATTCTTATAGAGGACATGGATCTTGCTAGGTTGATAATTTATGCCTAAAGACTAAGGCAGAAAAGTTGAAGGAATAAGAGGGGGGAAATAAGAAGGCTAGAACTAGGCAGTTTGAGTATAGCTAGACAAAGTTTGGGGGGAAAATCTTTCACAATTTCAAAATTGTTCATCTGTGCTAGCGCCATCTTCAGCTAGTACTCCTTCCCCTAGATCTAGATAGGAGCAGTGGGATAAGCCCAGATATGGGTGAGTGGAAAACCCAGTTATCCTCCATATGCTAAGTATGGTAATAATTATCTGGGTGAGTGTTCGTTGGGATAGAAAGGTTGTTATGGTTGTGGTAAGTTGGGTCATGGAATCAAAAAGTGTCTACATACTAAGTAGGGAAACAGAGATGCTCTTCCCCAGACTCAGGCTACTAGCACACTAGCTCCTCTAGGTTGCCTAATGTCTCCTTAGGGCGCGTCATCTAGTATCGGTGGTGGTTAGTGCCAGAATTAGTTTTATGCTTTATCATCTTATCACAAGTAAGAAAGTTCACCAGATGTTGTCACTGGTATACTTTGTGGCTTTGATCTTGATGTTTATGTGTTGTTAGACCCTAGGTCAAATTTCTCTTATCTGACCCCACTAGTTGTAGTAAATTTTGAAATAGGTCCTAAAAAGATCCCTAAGCCTTTCTTGGTTTCTACCCCAGTAAGTGAGTCAATTGTTGCTAGATGGATCTATAATAAGTGTCCTATCATTATCCTTCATATGATCATGTTAGAAGATTTAATAGAGTTAGATATGGTTGACTTTGACCTTATTCTTGGTATAGATATGCTCTATTCCGGTTATGCATCCATAGATTTTTGCACTCTAGTGGCGAAGTTTCAGTTTCTAGATAAGCCAGTTTTTGAGTGGGAAGGTAATTCAATGTCTCCCAAGAGTTACTTCATATCCTATATTAAATCCAGAAAGTTGATCTTAAAAGGGTGTATCTATCATCTAGTTCGAGTCAAAGACACTAAGTCTAGGACTGCAATAGTTTAGTCAGTTCATGTAGTCAATGACTTTCCTAATATTTTTCCTAAAGATTTGCCAGGGGTACCTCTCGATAGGGAAATAGAATTTGGTATTGACCTTCTCCTAAATACTCAACCAATCTCCATTTCTCCATATCGAATGGCTCCAACCGAGCTTAAAAAGTTATAAGAGAAGCTTAAAGACCTCTTAGATAAAGGTTTCATAAGGCCTAGTGTCTCTCCAAGGGGCACTCCCATCCTATTCGTGCAAAAGAAAGATGGTTCTTTGCAAATGTGCATTGATTATTGTCAGCTAAATAAAGTCATAGTCAAAAACAAATATCCTCTTCCTAGGATTGATGTCTTATTCAACCAAATTCATGGTGCAAGTTACTTCTCAAAAATAGACATTAGATTCGGTTATCATCGGCTTAGAGTAAGGGAATATGATATTCCAAAGACATCTTTCAGAACCTATTACGATTATTTCGAGTTTCTAGTTATGTCCTTCAAGCTGAAAAATGCCCTAGTAGCTTTCATGGACTTGATGAACCGAGTGTTCAAATAGTATTTAGACATGTTTGTCATAGTCTTTATCGATGATATTCTTGTCTATTCTCGTAGTGAGGATGATCATGTAGACCACCTTAGAACTGTGTTACAAACTCTTAGGGATCACTAGTTGTTCGCTAAAGTTAGTAAATGTGAATTTTGGCTAAGATTAGTAGTTTGCCTCGGTCATATTATTTCTAGTAATTGCATTAGAGTTGATCCCTAAATGATAGAAGCAGTAAGAAACTGGCCTAGACCTATCTCTCCATTAGACATCAGAAGATTCTTGGGTTTAGATGGCTATTATAAATGCTTTATTGAGGGTTTTTCTTCTATTGCATCCCCTATGTCTAAATTAACTCAGAAGAAAGCTAAGTTTCAGTGGTCAAATTCTTGTGAGAAGAATTTTTAGCAGTTGAAGACTCGACTCACTTCAGCCTCAGTTTTAGCGCTACCTGATGGTACAAATGGGTTCTTTGTATATTATGATGCTTCTAAAATCGGTCTCGATTGTGTTTTGATGCAGAGATATAAGGTTATAGCCTATGCCTCTAGACAGCTTATGTCTCATGAAAAGAACTACCCCACCCATGACCTTGAGCTAGCTATTATGGTGTTTGCATTGAAAAAATAGAGGAACTATCTTTATAGAGTGCATATTGATGTGCTTATATATCACAAAAGCTTGCAATATGTATTTTCTCAGAGGAAGTTAAATCTTCATTAGAGAAGGTGGTTAGAATTGTTGAAGGATTATGATATGAGTGTGTTGTATCATCCGAGCAAGACCAATGTAGTGGCAGACGCCCTTAGTAGATTGTCTATGGAAAGTGTTGCTCATATAGAGGATTATAAGAGATAATTAGTTCGAGAGGTTCACCGATTAGCTAGATTGGGTATGAGGTTGGTTGACTCAGCTGAGGGGAATTTTTGGGTTAAGAGTAGTTTAGAATTTTCTCTAGTTTCTAAAGTGAAAGAAAAGCAGAAACAGGATTCTAGCTTGGTCAAACTGAAGGGTTTAGTCAAAGACCAAAAGGTAAAGTTTTTCTCCTGAAGGGGATATATAGTGTTGTGATATCAGATTAGATTGTGTGTTCCGTGTGTTGATGATTTGAGGCAGTAAATTATGGCAGAAGCGCATGGTGCACATTATTCTATTCATCTAGGAGCCACAAAGATGTACCGCGATTTGTGGGAAGTCTATTGGTGGAGTGGTATGAAGAAAGATATCACAAAATTTGTAGCCAAATGTGTGACCTGCGAACAAGTTAAGGTAGAGCACCAAAGACCTGGTGGCACTTTGCTGGTGTTTTTTATTCCCACTTAGAAGTGGAAAGAGGTGAATATAGACTTTGTGACTGGATTGCCCTATTTGCGTCGTCAGCATGATTTGATTTGGGTTATTGTAGACTCATTGACCAAATTATCCCATTTATTGCCAAATCATATGTCTTAAACAGCTGAAGATTATTCAAAGATATATGTTAGAGAGTTGGTTAGATTGTATGGAGTTCCCTTGTCCATCATCTTAGATAAGGGTACTCAGTTTACCTCTCAGTTTTGAAAATCCTTTTAGAAGGGTCTTGGTATCCAAGTTCATCTCAGTTCAGATTTTCATCTGTAAATAGATGGTCAGGTAGAGAGGACCATTCATACTCTAGAGGATATGTTGAGGACACGTGTTATTGATTTCAAAGGTAGTTGGGATGACCATTTGCCATTGATCGAGTTTGCCTATAATAACAGTTACTATTCTAGTATTCAGATGGCCTCATTTGAGGATCTTTATGGGCAGATATGTAGATCACCAGTCGGTTGGCTCGAAGTGGGTGAGGCCACTTTGATTAGGCCATTTGAAGCAATGGAGAAATTTCAGTTGATTCGGGAGATATTTAAAGAAGATTAGAGTCGTTAGAAATCTTATGTAGATGTAAGAAGGAAAGATCTTGAGTTTAAAGTAGATGATCTTGTGTATTTGAAGGTTTCACCCATGAAGGTGGTGAAGAGATATTGCAAAATGGGGAAGCTTAGTCCCCGGTATGTAGGCCCCTACAGGATTTTGAGTCGTCTGGGGAAGGTAGCGTATGAGCTTGAGCTACCTGTAGACTTGTCATCAGTTCATCCAGTGCTCCGCGTATCTTTATTGAAGAAGTGCATGGACGATTCATCTATTGTAGTCCCTCTAATAAACACCAATTTTCAGAATAGCCTTTTATATGAAGAAGTTCCAGTAGAGATTCTTGATCATCAGATCCATAGACTAAGGAACAAAGAAGTTTCCTTGGTCAAAGTTCTGCGGTGAAATTAGTCTGCTGAGGGTGCTACATGGGAAGCAGAAGCTGACATACGTACCACTTATCCTCACCTTTTC
Organism: Capsicum annuum; assembly: GCF_002878395.1. NCBI lineage: Eukaryota > Viridiplantae > Streptophyta > Magnoliopsida > Solanales > Solanaceae > Capsicum > Capsicum annuum. The sequence goes on from NC_061114.1 coordinate 55,187,659, forward strand.
TCCACAAACTCAAATTCAACCTGAGGTGATAGTCTTTCTTAATTTAGTTCTTTTCCAGTCTCATATTCAGCCATATAGTTATCTTTATGTAAATTCATACATTTGCAGATTAGTTCAGTCACTCAGCATGAGTTAGATTCAGTCATTCAGTTTTGTTTTAGTTGTGCATGCTAGAATATAGCCTCATCCCCCTAGAATCCGAACTTTAACTAGTCTCATTCGAGAATGAATGTTCCCAAAGGGGAGATATTATGATACCCCGTACTTTTCCTAGCTTAGTTTAGCTTCTAGAAAGTGAAGGGTCAACTTTAAAAATGAATAACTCTTGATACAAGTAGAATTTTGCAGCTCTAGACCTACAAAACTGTAGATAATTGAATTAGCTTTCCAATGATACCAATTTTTCTTTAATCTGATACTTAGCTGAGAAGTTATAGTGATTTTAGTGAAAAACAGTAGAGCACCATGATTAGCCCACACGCGGTGAAGTCCAAATTCCTATTTGTCCATTTTCCTATAGCTTACAGCTATTTTCTTGTATCACATCAAAATTCTTAAAACGATAGACACCACGTTGTGGTGGAGGGCAAAATAGCACTCATACTTTTCCAGTGACGCAACGCGATTACGCCGCGTCGTGCCCGAGGCCAAAATGGCACTTGTCCTTTTTCCAACAAGCCACCGTGATTGTGGCGCATCACACTGAGATCCAAGATTAGGATTTCCAGTTCCAAACTAATTTTTACAAAGGTAAACCTAGTCATTTCCCAAGCCCCCAAAATCATCTAAAACACAAGATTTAACCTATTCTAAGCATTATATGCTCACTTTTCATCAAACTACTCACCAAGAAACCCTAGAACCTCAAATCTTAAACCCCAAGAAATCGAAATTCCACCATTTTTTTTCAAGATAACCCAAAATTCAAGATTTCCAATTCAAGAAATCATCTTCAAAAGCACAAATAGGAATCCAAGTTCAAGCTTCTTTATCAATTTCATCAATTAAGGTATGTGGGTTTTTTCAATAAGGATAATTCTTTTATCCTTGTGCCCAAAATTAGTTTTAAAGTTGAATTTTATATGAAAATATATGAAATCCAGTCCTGGGTTTATACCCACTCTTTACTATTTGAAGATTATGAGATTACAATTGAATTAGATGTTGAATTGCATATCTACTTTCATATTTTTATGCTTATTGCTGAAATTTTAAGATTTTAAATTGAATTATCAATATTTTCAATATCAAGCATGAACTTTATTGATGATTTGATATGAATTTGATGCATGGGTTGTTAAGCCCTAGTTGAACATTTATATTTTAAGAGTGACTATTCTTTAAGCATCCTATAATTAGTTATTTTTAGATTTTTATAAAGATTTAATCTTTGATCCTCAGTTAAGATATAAAATCCACTACTCAGTTTTATTACAGTTTACAAAAAAAAAATTTAGCTTTGCTTACAGTTTGAAATAGATAGATGCATAATTGGTTTTCATTATAAACTCTTATGCTAGTTTTAAAAGTGAATTTCCAACAAAATGAGCACACAGATTAAAGGGAGTAGTATTTAGCACCTAGTTGGATATGTTCTAATACCCCAGAACTACGAGCCAACGTAGGTTCAGATTATCAGATTATTTCTATTTCTATATGGATGACAGTTATAGATGTGATTACTTAGATTACGTTATACTCCGTAGCAAGAGTATGACACCTCTCCCCAATGTGAGGTTTTCCTATAAGGGAACTAAACGTCGGACTCAATGTTAGCTCACATAGTTTATGTTGATTAGAAGAACCTTCCTACAGCCTACAGAAAAGAGTAAAGAATAACAGAAAACCTTTTAGAAACTAAGTGTAAAGGCTCATAGTTTTATTCAGACATTGGTTAACATAAGACATTATCTACTAGATTTCATCTTTCAGGTTACAGATATAAAAGTGAGTCCTTTATACACTTAGACCACATGATTTAAAGATATAATATCAGCACGACTTTTAGAACTAAGTGTTATGACTCAAAAGATTTATACAGTATGTTTTATCACGCATGATTCATGATTTTTTTAGCTTTCAATTATTTCAGCCAATGTGAGTCATTGATACTTAGCATGCATTACTTTACAAGTTTATAAAAACATTGAGCTATAAATTCAAGAATTACTAATCCACATATATGTCTATGTGCTACATTGTCTCATAATGTAGGTTTATGTGCTTAGTTTCAGAACCGTAAGTGATTTCGAGCACCTCCATCTACATCTCGATAGTTGGGGACTCCTCATAGTTTGGGGACCCGATCATTCAGATTTTCTAGTTTATTATAGTAGTTGATTCGGTATTTTAATCCAGTCCGAGTCAGCTGGGGACTTATCCCAGCGGCTCTCTAGTTAGTAGTAGTAGAGTCTTGTCAGACTGCTAGACATGGTTCAGATTTTTAGTATTTCTTTACTAGACTTTGAGTCTAATATTTTCAAATATTATGTTTAGATGATTTTAGCTTAGATTATACAGACTTCCGCATTGATATTATGTTCATATTTCTCTATTTATGAGTATCCAGATTTAGTAAAAGACTTATAGGGTTATCTTGAGGCTACTCGTAGTCTTGACCACCGTGTGATATCTTGAGACCCATTTTTGAGGCATTACACCAACCTTTACAAATAATGTGTAAGAATTTGGATCAAAGCCTTGTTTTGTATGTTTTACAGGAAGTGTCATATCTTGTAGCAAATTTTAAGCCACGGACTCTCCAAGTAGCTTTGAGGATGGACTTATTGAGTAAATTTTCAGATAGGTGGAGTTAGCCCCTTTATTACATTATCTTCGACTTCAAATGAATGATCCTTTTCTTTCTTTACCTTGGGTACGTAGCGAAGAACATGAGTTTCCTTCTGTTTTATTGATATGATGCTTTCTTTATTTGAAGTGGAGAGAGACTTTTTGGTGGTAGCTTTTTGATAGTCACCATGACCTTCTTGGCTGAAAGATCATTACACTTTGTCTTAGTGACATCATAAACCCTTTTCTCATTCACAACATATTTCTTCAAATAGAATTTTACATCGATAAAGTGTGACTCAACTTCAGTGAATGGCTTATCATCAGCAACTATTTTTTTCTACTCCGTCTTTGAGGTACTTCAAGCATTGATAGTAAGAGGACGAGATAATTTTGTTCTTGTGTACCCAAGGCCTACCAAGTAATATATTGTATGAAGTTTTGGCATCGATTACATGCATCAGTGCATTTGATCAAAAATCATCCATACGAATCCCCAACTTGACAGAACCCATGGCCCTCTGGCGCTCGTGGTTGAAGCCTTGGATCATCAAATGACTTTCTGCCAATTAAACAGTAGCGATGCCAAGTTCCTTGTGCAAATAGCTAGGATGTTGACTCCGGATCCATTGTCAATCAAGATTCTATTTATTTTCTTTTCTAGAACTTAACCCACCATGTACAAGGGATGGTTGTGTAGGGTTTATCCTAGCAGAAGATCGTTATTTGTAAATGTGATTTTTGTATCACATACACGTGCTTCTTGGCTAAGTGGATCCTTAGACTTTTTAGTAGATGGAGGAACTTCCATGGGAGGGTTTTCACCCTTTGCCCCCTCTTTTCCAGTATTAAAACATGATGCCTCAAGGTTGACTTGAGTAGTCTTTGCATGAAACCAACTTGGTAAGAATTCTTCCAAAGTCACTGGACATCATAGTTTTTGGTGGTAAAGCTCCATTAACCTCGTCATCTTCGGATGCTCAACCAACCTCTATTTTCTTGGTTTCTTCACCATCTTTCTTCTAGTTGGCTGCTAGAATGACTTCTTTTGTAGACTAATTTTCTTACGTCTGTGCCTAGTCACCAAAGTCCAACCTTCATCATAATCTTCTTAATCAAAGACTTATCATGCTTTAATAGTTCCTTTTTATGTTCCTCGATAAATATTTGCACTGGATTGGATGAGCTAAAAGTGAGATATTTGATAAGAACTGTCCATCTCATCATCGAAGAAGATCTTCTTCTCATTTGTCAATTGCATGACTTTGTCTTTAAAGACAAAGCTCTTTTAAAAAGGGTGACTCACAAGCCTATGATACTTGCAATAATTTGGGTCATTGATCCATCCAGCTTCGTTGGGCTGCCTCATATTTGGGAGTTCAATGATCTTATGCTAAAGAAGTTCATCAAAAATCTTGGCAACATCAGAATCAAGGAAAGGGTATTCCTTTTCTTGCATCTCCTTTAAAGTTAACTTCAGATTTGGACGTGCTCGAGAAGTAGTCTTCATACTTTGCTTCTTGCTCACCTTTGTAGTGAACTTTACATGAGACACATGACATCAAAATTAGGGTTCTTCATTTACAAACTTCAATTCCATAGAGTTCTTTGAGGTTTCCTCTCTAGGTATGTGGGATTTCATCCATGGGTTTTCTTCCTTCCATTGAGTCCCAAAGATTACTCAAATTATCAGACTTTATTATTTGTTTAGTTGTTAAATTATTCATTAAATTATTCCACCTATTATGATTCTTTGAAACACTTGAATATATTATTTTCAAAACTAAAATTAAGTAAATTACTAATCAATTAATCCTCTTGGGTATGATATCCGATTCTTTGAGTCACTATATTACTTGTACGCTCATGTACACTTGTCTGTGCGATAGACCACAATAAGTTTTTTGCATTGTTGCTGGGGACTCAAATAATTAGTAATTTTCTAAATTTTTGGCTTTTGATGATAAATTTAAGAGTTAAAAACTTGATCTTAGTGGATGACTTTGGCAGTAAAAGTAAAGTATCGAACTAGCAAGAGTGAAAGAATTGGTTAAGCCTTATTTGAAACCTGAACAGATATTTTATCAAAGGCGAATAGCAGCAGCACTTCAATACCCAATTAAGCAAATTCAAATGGGAGATCAAAGGAATCCTATTACTAAGGCTCCAATTTCTACAGCTCTTGTCTCCAGCTCTGGTAGCTCCAGCTACCCCTGCGAGAGCAAAAGCTAGACCCATTCATAAAGTGGCAATCCCACTTACAAACAATACTACTAATAGCATCCACAAGACAGATGCGGGTGGTAGGTTTGAATAGAAGAAGAATATGGTGCAACTCTTGCACTCAAGTGGGAAGTTCACAAGTTTATCTCATGAGGACCCACAACAGTACTGTTATGCCCCGAATCTGGTACCCGAAATGCTATATGGTGCTCATGACCCTGAAGGACCACAGGCTAACCTATGATTGATATCAATACTGGGCACTACGTAATATACTGTGTAAATGCAAAAAAAGGCAAAAAGGCCATAAGGTTCAAATATTTGATTAAACATAACATCTATAAATACGGTATATCAATACCAAAATAAAATTGAAATAACTGTCTGAATATGCTATAGTCTGAAAGCCTCTAAACTGTCTGAATGAAGAGTTGATGGCACATGTTCCCAACTAACTCTAACTACTAAAATAAACTAAGTACTGAAAGAATGAAATAATCAAATAATAACACCTTCAAATGATGACGACTCACTGCTAGTCTATTTGTTTAACATCTAATCTACTAAGGGTTCTCTGGATCTCATGCTTTTGAACCTATAGTATAAAAAACCGTAGCACAAATGAGTTAGTATTATTAAATGTAAGGGTATGCAAGTGAGGTAGGTTTAATACAAGGGGTTTATATACATGAACAATACTAACTGATTGAATAACATGAGTGTGAGGATACATACATGAATACATAAAATGTGACTGAGATCATGGCATTACTAAATCTGAATACTGATAACATAAGTTTTGTATAACTGATATACTATTATCTGAATGACTGTCTGACAATCTTATTTTTGATAGAACTAGCTGAGTTCTGTACTGAACTGGGTGACTGTATCTGACAGTCCTAAATTTTGTAGAACTATCTAAGTTCTATTACTGAGACTAAGACTAATATTGTAACTGTGGGAAGTAGTCATATAACCGACATGCCCCAAATAAGATAATATAATTGAGTTGGGGTCCAATCTGTAACCCTAATTGGAAGGGTGTCAATACCACGCCATTGGTAAGGACAAGCTATGAGTAATCCCTCATCTAACATGTACTCTAAGGAGAATGGTGGGACCCTCATCTAATAGGTTAAGTCACCTCATCAATCCCTCATCTAACAAGTTAGATGTCCTAACCTATACTGGCTACATAGTTTTAAAGCACAAGGATTGCTTCTAAGAATCACACCCTCTACTCATAGGTGAGTTCCCATCCTTGAGCTCACTCGATGTTGAATCCTACTCCCATCTAATTAGATACTAAATTAATTATACTGAATTGACTGGACTGAGTTCACTTAGATTACTGAGTTTTTCAGAGTCATGAGACTGACTGAATTCTATAAACATGTCTTGACTGAGAGTATCTTGAAAACTAAAACTGGCTCTAGGCACACAGCTAAATTGTCAAGTACAAGTACTCTCAGGACTCGATAGCATAAAACTGATAAGATATGACACTTCCTGGACTTACGACCATAATCAATAACCCCTAATACAATCATTGGCAAATTTCATGAGGCACTTGATTATCATGGTTTGGTACATGAATAGGAATGCATATAAACATGTTATAATTTCATAGGGCTAATCTCATAAACAATCCATCAAAAAAAATTTCAATGCATAACAATAACATGAAAGTCATTTTGAACATAAGGGTAAAGCATGGGTTCAGCAATTTGGTCATAATTGAGTCCTAAAGCATGATTCTTATTCTCTTGGGCATTTTATCAAACACATTGCATGCACAACCTTAGGCTTAGGCATACACACTAGTTCATACATCATGGTTAATTTAATCAACTCAATTTAAAAGTTTCCAAACCCACATACTAGCATACTTTTATGAAAAGTACATAAAGACTCCAACCTAGGATTCATACAACCACATCAACATAATTAAAATCAACTTACCACATGGAAATCACAATTCATGAGTTTAAAAAATGGGATTCTTGAGCTTCATGGGTGAAAGAAACCCATGAATCAACACTTTACATACCTCAGTGGATGATTTCTTGAAGATTGGTGGAGGAAAGCTTGAATTCTTGACTTGGTATTAAAAACCTAAGGTTTCTTGTTCTTAGGTATTGATCTTTGAGAGAAACCCTTATTTGGTGTTGTGGATGAATAAAGAAGTTATGAGCTCTGGTATGGTATAATTAGGGGTTAAAACGGGTGGAAAAGACCCAAATAACCTTTTAAACACGGCTTAAAATTACTGATTGGAAGTGGCGATAGTCCGTTGCTCGCCCGACAGTCCATCGGTTCATCCCATCGTAGTTGGCCAGAACCTAAGCTTTTTGCCTCGTCTGTGATGGTTTGGGCAATAGTCCATCGCTAGCTTGATGGTCCGTCGGTCCTAACTGTTACATTTAACTAGAAGTCGGGTTTACTGCCTTAGTGGCGATGGCTTGGACGACGGTCCGTCGGCCTGGCTGTCGCTTCTAGGCAGTTCCGACTGTTCTCTGTAAAATGTCTATAACTTTTTACTTCGATATCGAATTTGGACCAAATTGGTATCGTTGGAAAGCTAATTCAATTTTCCACATGATAAAAAGTTGAAATTAGAGAAATTATCTCTGATTTAAAGATTAATTATTTAGGAAGTCATCACTAACTCTTCTGGAGACTAGATTTGATTTAAAGAAAGTTAGGGTATTACAATATCTCCCCCTTGGGAACATTTATCCTCGAATGGGACTGACTAGACTGGGAAAACTAATAGACTAATCTTACTTAAGGGACATAAACATCTGAACATGTCTATATGACTGAAACTTCTGATATACTAAAATTTCATACTGAATATGCATGTCTGATGCATGGATATGTGACGAAAGTTTTTATGAATGAATGACTGAAATTACTGAGAAGCTGAGTTACTCGTGATAAGAATGCATAACTGATGCATAAATACATGACTGACATGATACATCAAAATATGACTGGATATGCAAGGGTATTTGATACCAAGTTTATAACTAAAATCTGAACATGAAACTGAATAAGCTTAAGGAAAGCTATTACCTTGGGGCTAAGTCTGAGTTTACAGAGAAGAGGTGACGATACTTGGTCCACATGTCTATTTCTGCTTCCTAAGTAGCTCCCTCAATGGACTGATTGCGCCAAAGAACTTTATCTAGAGGGACTTCTTTGTTCCTCAACTCTGGTAGTCAAGAATTTTGACTCGAATCTCTTCATAATAGAGGTTGTTCTGAATTTATAAGCCCTCTACCGGGACTACAACTAATGGGTTATCTATGCACTTCTTTACCAAGGAGACATGGAACACTGAATGAACTGAGATTAGATTTAAAGAAAATTCGAGGTCATAAGCTACCTTGCCAAAACGATTAAGACTTTTGAAGGGACCAACATATCGGGGACTGAGCTTTCCCTTCTTGCTGAATAACTTCACTCCCTTCATGGGAGAGATTTTCAAGTACATATAATCACCGATCTTGAACTCGAGATCCTTTCCCAACACATTTATGTACGATTGTTGTCGGCTCTGAGTTGTCTTGATCAGTTCTCTGATCAACTAAACTTTCTCTAAGGTGTTGAATACCAAGTCAGGCCCTACTACTATGGCCTCACCTACTTCGAACCAACCGATTGGAGATCTGCACCTCCTACCGTAGAGAGCTTTAAATAGAGCCATCTAAATACTGGAATGATAGTTGTTATTGTATACAAACTCAATCAAAGGCAAGTGGTCATCCCAACTACCCTTGAAATTAATTGCACATGCCCTTAGCATATCTTCCAAGGTCTGAATGGTCCTTTCTACTTGACCATCTATCTGAGGATGAAAGGCAGTACTGAGATAAACTCAGGTACCAAGACCCTTTTAGAACGCTTTCCAAAAATAAGAGGTAAACTGGGTACCTCTATCTGAGACAATAGACAATGGAACACCGTGCAATCTGACCAACTCCCTGATATAGAGTTTAGCATAATCCTCAGCTGAATAAGAGGTATGGACTGGAAGGAAATGAGCTGATTTGGTCATTTTATCTATAATGACCCACACTGAATCATGCTGATGACAAGTACGAGGAAAACTCATCATAAAGTCCATGTTCACTTCTTCCCACTTCCGAGTAGGAATATTAAACTCTTGTATGGACCCACTAGGCTTCTGATGCTCTATCTTGACCTACTGACGTATAGAGCATTTAGCCATAAGCTCTGCAATATCTCTCTGCATCCTACCCCACCAATAGATCTCTCATAAGTTGCTTTACATCTTAGTGGACCCTGGATGAATAGAGTAGCGCTCACCATACGTTTCTGCAAGAATTTATTGCCTCAAGTAATCTACACCTAGAACACACAGATGACCCTGACAGCGAAGAACACTATCTCCTCCTTGGGAGAAAACCTCTACCTTTTGATCTCTGACCGACTCTTTCAACTTAACAAGACTGGGATCTCTTTCTTGCTTTTCTTTCACCTCAGATACTAGAGATGATTCTGAATTTTTCTAAACCCATTTACTACCTTCTGCTGAATCGACTAAGTGGATACCTAGTCGGGCAAGCTAATGGACTTCTTGAGCTGACTTTTTCTTAATGTCCTCAACATGAGCAATACTACCCATAGACAATCTACTGAGAGCGTCGGCCACTACATTAGCCTTTCCTGGATAATAAAAGACACTCATGTCATAATTTTTCTAAGAGAATACGTATTGAAGGATCTTGTGATCTGTGAGTACATCTACATGAACACCATACAAGTAATGTCTCCAAATCTTTAAGGCCAAAACTACGGCTACTAATTCAAGATCATGAGTCAGATAATTCTTCTCATGGGGTTTAAGCTATCTGGAGGCGTAGCCTATGACCTTACCATGCTACATGAGGACCCAACCCAAACCTAATCTGGATGCATTACAGTACACTACGAATCCATCTGAACCATCTGGAAGAGTCAAAATTAGGGTTGAGGTGGGTTGAGTCTTCAACTCCAAAAAACTCTTCTCGCAAGGATCTGACCACTGAAACTTAACTTTCTTCAAATTCAATCTGGACATAGGGGATGAAATAGAATTAAATACCTTAAAAAATCGTCTGTAATAGCCAGTCAAACCTAAGAAACTCCTGATATCTAATAGAGAGAAGGGTCTGGGCTAGTTTTTTACTGCTTTGATCTTTTGAGAATCAACTCTAATGCCATCACCGGAGATGATATGACCAAGGCATGCTACTGGCCTTAGCCAAAATTCAGACTTACTGAATTTGGCAAATAGCTACTGATTTCTGAGAGTCTGCAACACTATTCTGAGATGGTCTGCATGATCTTGCTTGCTACGGGAATAGACAAGAATATCATCTATGAAAACTATGATGAATATGTCTAAGTACTGCTTGAACACACGGTTCATCAAGTCTATGAAAGCTACAGGGGAATTGGTAAGACCAAAGTACATGACTAAGAATTTAAAGTGACCATACCAAGTTTGAAAATCTATTTTTTGGAATGTCACATTCTCTAACTCTGAGCCGATGATAGCCTGATCTGAGGTCTATCTTGGAGAATTAACTGGTACCCTGAAGTTGGTTAAATAAGTCATCAATTCTAAGAAGTGGATACTAGTTCTTCAAGGTGACTTTATTGAGTTGACGATAGTCTATACACATTCTAAGAAAATTGTCTTTCTTGCACACGAATAAGACTGGTGCACCCCACTGGGACATACTAGGCCTGGTGAAACCCTTATCTAGGAGATCCTTCAACTGATCTTTTAATTCTCTAATTTATGTTGGTGCGATTCTGTATGGCATAATAGATATAGGTTGAGTATCTGGAAGAAGATCAATGCCAAAGTCTATTTCCCTTTCAGGAGGAATTCCTAGAAGATCTTCGGGAAAGACATCTAAATATTATTCACTACTAGGACTGATTCGAGACTGGGAGTTTCAAAACTAGTATCCTTAACTCAAACAAGATGATAGACACATCCCTTAGATATTATTTTCTATGCCCAACGGTAAGAAACAAGCTGACCTCTGAAAACTGAAGTACTACCCTTCCACTCTAGGATGGGTTCATTTAGGAACTGAAACTGGACAACTCTATTTCTACAGTCGACTATGGCATAGTAGGAATGAAGCCAATCCATGCTGAGAATGACATTAAAATCAGTCATCTCTAATTTGACTAAGTCTGCTGAAGTGACTTTCTAAGATACCATAACCAGACAGTTCCTATATACTTATCGGGCTACGATAGTTTAACCCACTAGGCTAGAGACTGAGAAGGGCTCTACTAGAATTTTGGGAGTGGCTCTGAAATCAACTACTATATAGGAAGTAACAAAAGACAAAGAAGCTCCTAGATCTAGAAAGGCATAAATATGTACATGAAAGATCTGTAACATACCAGTAACCACATCAGGAGAATTTTCCTGATCCTATCGGTACTAAAGAGCACAGATTCTGTTTGGACGTTGCACACTGGTAGCACTGGAAGAGGCACCCTGCTGATTTGGGCAACCAAACTTAGTAGGAGGGCGATTAGACTGACCTTGAGGACCTGGCTGGGGATAATCCCTGACTTTGTGGCCTGGCTTGCCACATCCAAAGCAAACATCATTGCCAGCTCAGCAAGTACCCTGATGCTGCTTGCCATATATCTGACAAAGAGGGTAGGTTCGGGAAATACTAACACTGCCCTGAGACTTAGAGCCTAGTGCCCTATCTCTGTTGCCTTCTCTGAATTTTTGCACTGGAGCACTATCTGAGGAAGGAGCTGGAACGAATGTTTTTGGGTGGAACTGAGAGAGACTTCCACCCTTTGAATTAGGATAAGAAAAGTTAAAACTACCTATCATTGCTCTCTTATTCTGTTTCTCTCTCATCTTGATCTTCTGATCTTTTATCTGTTGAGCATGGATCATAAGCCTGGCTATGTCCATCTCACTAATCAATATTGTAGATCTGCACTCATTGACCACACTATCATTCACCCTAGAAACAAACTTACTTATCTTAGCCTTATTGTCTGCCACTACATGAGGAGCATATCTAGCTAGTTGAGTAAAGAGAATACTCTTTCACTTTCATACTGCACTGGCTGAGTTTGATAAATTCTAACACCTTAGCTTTCCTCATCTATAGAGGAAATAATCTATCTAGAAAAGCAGTGGCAAACTCCTCCCACTCTATGGGTCCTACATCTACACCCCTCTCAGCTTTCCACTATTTGAACCATGTATGAGCGACATCCTGCAACTAATATGCAGGTAGCTTATCATTCTGCCTATCAGTAACTCGTATGATATCTGTAACCTTCTGAACTTGTTCAAGAAATTCCTAAGGGTCCTTATCTAACGTAGACCGAAAAAAGGATGGAGGATTTATTCGAGTGAAGTCCCAAATCTTGGCTGCAGCTGAATTGGCCACTGGGTTGGCTGGAATGATAGTTGGTCGTTCATTCTGGGCAGTAACTAAATTAGCAAAAGTAGTGAATATAGCTCTGAACTCTGCATGAGAAATATGTTCATCCAAGGGATCTGCTTGGACAGACTGAGGGGCTGACTAATTTCCATTTTTTTTTCTTGGGAGACATGTTTTATAAAAGAAAGGGAGAAATGAACTAGACTGAGAGTTAAATTTAAAATCATGATCACTGGAATAACATGAATACTAAAAGAAGGGAAACTATTCCTTAAACATCTTATAGCCTCATGTACATAAATGTGGCGCGCAATACACCCATGCACAAGACTCTACTAGATGCGGCTTTCAAACTTCCTAGGATACTATTAACCTTAGGCTCTGATACCAAGTTTGTAACGCCCCAAATCTAGCACTCAAAATGCTACATGTTGCTCATAAACCCAAAGGCCATAAGGTTCAAATATCTGATAAAACATAACTTTGGAAATTCAGTATATCAATACCAAAATAAAACTAAAATAACTGTCTGAACATGCTATAGTTTGAAAGCCTCTAAACTGTCTGAATGAGGAGTTGATGGGACATATCCCTAACTAACTCCAACTGCTGAAATAAAATAAGTAATAAAAGAATGAAATAATTAAATAATAACATCCTCGAATGATAAGGACTTACTACTAGTCTGTCAGCTGAACGTCTGATCCATAAAGGGTGCTCTAGATCTCGTGCTTCTAAACCTATGATATAAAACACCATAGCGCAAATGCACCAGTGTAATTGAATGTATTGGTATGCAAGTGAGGTAGGCTGATTGCAAGGGGTTTATATGTATGAACAATACTAACTGACGGAATAACATGAGCTTGAGAATACATGTATAAATATGTGAACTGTGACTGAGATCATGGCATCACTGGATCTGAATACTGATAACATAAGTTTTGTATAACTCATATACTATTATCTGAATGACTGTGTCTGACAGTCCTATTTCTGATAGAACTAGCTGAGTTTCCTACTAAACTAGGTGACTGTATCAGAAAGTCCTAAATTTTGTAGAACTATATAAGTTCCATTACTGAAACTAAGACTGATAATGTAACTGTGAGAAGTAGTCATCTAACCAACATACCCCAATTAAGATAATATAATTGAGTTAGGGTTCAATCTGTAACCCCAATTAGAATGGTGTCAATACACGCCATTAGTAAGGACAAGTTATGAGTAATCCCTCATCTAACAGGTACTCTAAGGAAAATGGTAGGACCTCATCTAATAGGTTAAGTCACATCATTAATCCCTCATATAATTGGTTAGATGTCTCAACCTACGCTGGCTACGTAGTTCTTTAGCGTAAGGATTGCTTCTAAGAATCACACCCTCTACTCGCAGGTGAGTTCTCATTCTTGAACTCACTCGGTGCTGAATTCTACTCCCATCTGATTAGACACTATATTAATTACACTAAACTGACTGGACTAAGTTCACTGAGATTACTGAGTTTTCTCGAGTAATGAGACTGATTGAATTCTATGAACATGGCTTGACTGAGATTATATTGAAAACTGACACTGGCTCTAAGAATATAGTTAAATTGTTGAGTACAACTACTCCCAGGACTCGATAGCATGAAACTGATATGACATGACACTTCCTGGACTCACGGCCATAATCAATAATCCCTAATACAATCATTGGGGAATTTCATGAGTCACTTTATTATCATGGTTTGGTACATGAATAGGAATGCATATAAACATGTTATAATTTCATAGGGCTAATCTCATAAATAATCCATCGAATAATTTCAATACTTAACAATAACATGGAAGTCATTTTGAACATAAGGGTAAAGCATGGGTTCATCAATTTGGTCATAATTGAGTCCTAAAGCATGATTCTTATTCTCTTGGGCTTTTTATCAAACACATTGCATGCACAACCTTAGGCTTAGGCATGTACACTAGTTCTTACATCATGGTTACTTTAATCAACTCAATTTAAAAGTTTCCAAACCCACATACTAGCATAATTTCATGAAAAATACATAAAGACTCCAACCTAGGATTCATACAACCATATCAACATAATTAAAATCAACTCACCACATGGAAATCACAATTCATGAGTTTAAAAAATAGGATTCTTGGCTTCATGGGTGAAAGAAACCCATGAATCAATACTTTACAAACCTGGGTGGATAATTTCTTCAAATTGGTGGAGAAAAGCTTGAATTCTTAACTTGGGATTAAACACTTAGGGTTTCTTGTTCTTGAGAGAAACTCTAATTTTATGTTGTGGATGAATAAAGAAGTTATGAGCTCTGGTATGGTATAATTAGGGGTTAAAACGGGTGGAAAAGACGCTAATATCCTTTTAAACATGGCTTAAAATTGCTGATCGGAAGTGATGATAGTTTGGGCAATGGTTCATCGCTGGCTCGATGGTCCATCGGTCCATCCCATCGTAGTTGGCCAGAACCTAAACGTTCTGCCTCTTCTGCAATGGTTTGGGTGACGGTCCATCACTAGCTTAACGGTCCATCGGTCCTGACCATCCTACTTAACCAAAAGTCTGGTTTACTACCTTAGTCGCGATGGCTTAGGCGATGGTCCATCGCTAGCTCACTGGTCTATCGTCCTAACCATCACTTCTGGGTAGTTTCAATAGTTCTTTGTAAAACATCTATAACCTTTTACTCTGATACCAAATTTGGACAAAATTGGTATCGTTGAAAAGCTAATTCAATTTCTCACATAATAAAAAGTTAAAATTGGGGTAATTCTATCTAATTTAAACATTAATCATTTAGGAAGTCATCACTTACTCTTTTAGGGACTAGATTTGACTTAAATAAAGTTTGGGGTATTATAAGTGCATGCAGAACTTTCTTTAGATCAGCGATACCTACATTCCTGTTGGGGTATCTACTGACCCTTTTCTCTACTAGGAGAAGCGAGAGGTGGTTACATGTTGAACCACCAAACTCCATCACTCTTTGGATGATCTTGCTCAAAAATTCCTTATATGATTCTTTCCATTTGGGAAGACAGCATATTTGAGAAGTGAGATTCTAAGTTTCAGGAAAAGAGATAGAGAGAATCTTTACCAAGTTTAGGAAAAATTCAAGGCTATGCTCGGGAATTGCCCTCATCATCATCATACTAATGATATATTGGTACATACTTTCATTGAGGGTATTGATCCAAACACCAAGATTTTCCTAGATTAAGCAGCGGGTGGGCAGGCTTTAGAGAAGATGTATAATGAATTATACACACTACTGAATCATATTTCACAAGGAAATCTTGAGTGGCTTGCTGACCCAAAAAGTGCTTTAAAGAAGGTTGTAGGTCTGTTAGAGGCTGATCAGTTTATGGCTATATCATCACAGATTGCTATATTATTGAATTAGCTAACTACACAACTCAGTAATATAAATTTGGGAGTCGCACAGTCTACACCAACAACAACAAATATAGTTCATCAAGATCAGACTTAGTGCAAGGTTTGTGGAAGCAGTGATCATACAGCAGATGCTTGCAAAGCTAATCTAGATTCTGTTAACTATGTGGGAAATTCTAATAGGCAAGGACAACAGAAATTTGGAAATACTTACAATACTAACTAGAAAAATCATCCTAATTTCCCCTGGGGTGGATAATAGGCACATAATACTAATTAATACTATAGGCAAGTAGGCCAGAATTAGCAGCAACATATTCTAGGGAATCAAGCCATGGGTTAAAATAGCAATATTAAAGAGATGTTGAGGCAGATCATGGCTACTCAAGCATAGTTTGTTGTAGATGTGAAGAACCAGTGGATGATTACAAAGAACCTAGAGGTTCAAATAGGTAAGATTGTAGGAGCACTGAAAACTAGGCCTTAGGGAGGTTTACCCAGTGATACTGAGCCAAATCCAAAATAGATGAAGGCAGTCACTACTCAGAGTGGGTTGTAGCTAAAGGATTTAGAACCTAATCAGGTTAATCATAAGGCTATTAATGGTGAAATAGTAAGGGATAAAGAGAAAATTATGGATGGCATAGCTGATAGCAAGGGAACCAGGGTGGAAAGTTTGATGCCACCTCCAACTTTTCTATAAGGGATTCAAAAACATCAAGAGGAGGCTTATTATAAGAAGTTTATTAATGTATTGAAACAGGTTCATATTAACTTGCCTCTCGTTGATATTTTGCAGAGTGTTTTAGAGTATGCTAAGTACATAGAGGTTATCGTGTCCAACAAGAACTGCCTAACTGAATATGCTATTGTGGAACTCATTGAGGAGTGCACATCATTAATCCAGAATAGGTTGCCCATAAAGCTAAAAGATTCAGGGAGCTTTACCATTCAAATTACAATCAGGCAATAAATAAGTGCTTGGGGTCTATGTGATCTTTGGGCGAGCATAACTGTTATGCCCACATCATTATTTAGAAAAATGGGGCTAGGCAGCCCAAGACCTATCACAGTTGTTTTGCAGTTATCTAACCATTCGCTTGCCAGACCATATGGAATAATTAAAGATATATTGGTTTAAGTGGGGTCATTTATTTTCCCGGTGGATTTCATTATTCTTGATTTGATGTTTATTTAGAAGTCCCATTTATTTTGGGATGTCCCTCTTTAGAAATTGAGAATTCATTGATTAATATAGTTGCAGGATAGTTTACCATGCATGCTCATGACAAGGTTGAGGTGTTCGATGTGTACAAGGAAATGAAGTTGTCTACAGTATATGAAGAATTATTCATTATCACTATATTGGATCTTGAGTCTGACTTTCACCTTATTATGTCAAAGGATCCATTAAAGTGAGCAGTAGTGGGATATGATCTATTTGGTGATATTGAAGTAGTTGAAATAGTATAGCTTTTGTATGTCACAAGCATTATTACTAGGAAGACCAAATTTGAGCCTTTGAATAGACTAATTAGTCTCTCTCCCAAGGCATTTGTTGATGAAGCACCAAAGCTAGAGCTCAAAGCTCTACTCTCTTATTTGAAATATACTTTTCTTAGCGAGGATAATACTTAGTTCTGATTGTGTCTGCAAGTTTATCTGATGTGTAGGTGAAAGAAACATTGACAGTACAGAAGAGAAGGATAAAGTCAATTGGATGGCAAATGTTGGATATCATAGGAATCAATCCTGCTTTCTATATATAGAAAATACTGATGGAGAAAGGATATAAATCAAGTATGCAACACCAGTGAAGACAAAATCCTATGATGAAAGAAGTAGTCAGAAAAAAAGTCATTATATGACTTGATGCTGGGATAGTTTATCCCATATTCGATAGTAAATAGGCCAGCCCTGTACAATATGTTCCAAAGAAAGGAGGGATGACTATTGTGATCAATGAGAATAATGAGTTGATTGCAACTTGTATAGTCATTGGGTGGAGGATCTGTATGGATTACAAGAATTTGATTGATGCCACTCGAAAGGACCACTATCCCATTTATTTTATTGATTAAATGCTAGACAGATTGGCAGGATAAGAATATTACTGCTTTTTGGATAAGTCTTCAGGCTAGAATCAGATAGCCCTAGCACTAAAAGATTAGGAGAAGACTACTTTCACTTATCCTTATGGTACTTATGCATTTAGGCATATGCCCTTTGGTCTTTGCAATGCACCAATGACTTTCCAGAGATGCATAATGGCTATCTTCTATGATATGATGGAGGATTTTACTGAGGTATTTATGGATGATTTTTTTTTATTTTTGGTAATTCATTTGATTTGTGCTTGCAGAACTTAGATAGGGTTTTTCCTTGCTATGAACAGACTAACCTCGTATTAAACTAGGAGAAGTGCCACTTTTTTGTTTAGCAAGGTATCATCCTTATTAATAAGGTGTCTCATAGAGTACTTAAGGTAGATAAAGCCACAGTGGAACTCATTGAAAAGCTACCATATCTGGTGCTAGTAAAAGGTGTGAAAAGCTTTCTCCAGTATGCAGGGTTTTAAAGATGCTTTATTGAAGATTTATCTCCAATGTACAAGATGCTATAGAAAGAGGTAAAGTTTGACTTTGGGGCTTAGTGTCAGTAAGCGTTTGGGAATTTGAAAAAAAGATTGACAGAAGCACCCATTTTCATTGCTCTTGATTGGGTACTCTTTGAGCTGATGTATGATACAAGTGACATAGTTGTTGTGGTAGTATTAGGTCATCATAAAGATAAGGAATTTCACTCTATCTACTATGAAAGTAAAACCTTATATGTAGCCCAGGTTAATTATACAGTTACAAAGAAAGAAGCTAACACTCGTCTATGAATTTGATAAATTCAGAGCATACTTGGTGGGCACAAAGGTAATTATTCATATGGATCATGCTTTTGTCTAGTTTTTGTTCAAAAATAAAGATGTAAATCCAAGGTTAATTAGGTGGATTCTTCTACTCCAAGAATTTGACTTGGAAGATTGTGATAGAAAGGGACCAATCAAGTGGCTGACAATTTAACAAGGCTTGAGAGTCATGCTCATGTTACTAATGATACACTATGTATTTGGGAGGAGTTCTTGGATAATCAGTTGATGGAATTGGATATAGCAGAGGTTCCATGGTATGCTGATATAATGAATTTTCTAGTTAGTGGTATTTATCCTTAAAATACCACAAGTCAACAGAAGAAGTTATTCCATGATTTCCACTCATACATATGGTACAAGCTATATTTGTTTAGATAAGGTGCTAATAGAATTGTGAGAAGATGTATTTAAGAAGCTAAATCCAAATAGGTACTGGAAAGTTTCAATTTATCACCTCATAATGGTGAACAGATAGCAAGAAAGGTATTATAGTCTGGTTTCTTTTGGCCTACATTATTTAGAGATGTGATAGTTTATGTGAGAGAATGTAATTAATGCCAGAGGATGGGATCTATCTCTAGGCACCATGAAATGCCCCTGAATATTATTCTTGAAGTTGAGATTTTTGATGTGTGAGGGATTGATTTCATGGACACGTTTCCACCATCAAATAGTAATAGTATATTTTTGTTGATATAGATTATATGTCCAAGTGTGTAAAGGTTGTATCACTCCTCACTAATGATTCAAGGGTAGTGATGAAAGTTGTGAAAAAGAATATATTTCTTATTTTGGCATACCTAGGTCAATCATTAGAGATGGAGGAATGAATTTTGTGAATCATTGTTTCAAGAACTTGTCGGCTAAGTATGGAGTCAGATAAAAGGTGGACACTCATATTATCCATAGACGAGTGGTCAAGTGGAGTCTCTAACAGGGAGATCAAGCAGATTCTGCTGAAGACTGTTAATGGTAAGCGTAAGGACTGGTTGGTTAAGTAGGATGATGCACTTTGGGCATATAGGATAGCCTATAAAATGCCTATTGGGAACTCTCCTTATCATTTAGTGTATATAAAAGTATGTCACTTGCCCATAGAGCTAAGCATTAGGGTTATTGGGAAGTGAAGAAATTAAATCTTGATATGAAGATGTCAGGAGAGAAAAGACTGTTACAATTTAGTGAGCTTAATGAGTTTTTCTTACATGCCTATGAAAATGTGAAATTGTATAAAGAATAGACAAAAAGATAGTATGATAAGGAAATTATGACTCGGGTCTTTGAGAAGGGCTAGCAAGTGTTCCTATTCAATTTGAGGTTGAGGTTGTTACCATGTAAATTGAGGTCCAAGTGGTCTAGACCCTTTGAGATTGTGAAATCAACTGCTCATGGGGCTGTCCAACTTTGGCATAAGAACAAAAGTGCCACGTTCTTGGTGAATGGGTAGAGATTCAAGAATTATTGGGTGGATCATATGGACAGACACAAGATGTCTATCACTTTTGAAGATGAATAAAGTTAAGCTGGGTCATGTCGCAATATTAAATAAGGCACTACGTGGGAGGCAACCGACAAATGTTATGCAATAGCTTTGTTTATTTCTTAATTATTTTAAAAGAAAAAAAATAAAAAATACAAACAGATGTATCAAGCCACGACCAAAACTAAGGTGCTAGGTGGGAGGCAACCTACTTTTTCTTACGTATTTATGTTGTTTTTGTTGAGAGTGCATGGATGAGAAACTTCAGGGCATGGAAAAGAATAATAACTGAGTAAATTTTGTGTTTTGGGAGGCTATCAGGCATGTAATAAAAGTATTAAGTATTAAATTTTGTGGAGTCCAATTCTAGTAAGCCTCTGCAATAGCCCCGTATCGCGGAGACTATAAAAGAGACCAACCACCATGACACGGAGGGCTCCTTTTTGGCATTTTAATTTTAAAAGATCAGGTTTTAACTCGACCCAACTCTTTTAACCCAAAACCCCCTTTAAAATACCCCAAATTCCCAAATTCCATTCCCTATTTATAAACCTAATGTGATACCCTTCTTTAAAATTCTCCTTAGGTCTTATCAACTCACACAGGCGTGCAGTGCCAAGAATTCTATCCTCTCTTCTCTGTCTTTTCATTTTGAGTAAGCACTTCAAATTTTGTTAAATTTTCTTTACCAGAATTTAACAGTTAAATACTCATCATCTTGAAATTGGGTGAACAAGTGAAATTGTTGATGTTTGGTATAGAGAGTTAAGTACATTGAGTTATAGGTGCATAAATAAACATTTAATGTATGACTTTAGGAACTTTACTCATTTCACATTTGTTAAACTATACAAATGGCATGTTCTTTGAATTTTAAGTTGAACTTTTGTTTGGTGAGTATGTTGAGTCAAACTATGGTAAATGTCTTTATTTGTATGCTGGGACTGTAATAACGTGTAGAGTGTGTATGAAGATGAAGAGTACTTGTAGACTTCCTCAGAAGTGATAGAAGTGTGATTAATGCACATAGGGGCCACTCGATAATTTTGTGATGCACTGAAAGACATTCCACATGATATGAGTTGAAATTAGGGTTTTGATTGTAAGTTTTAGATGTGTTTCCTCCTTGTGACTTGTGTGTGAAATTATAAGTGTAGAGTGACAGACCATGTACTTTTAATAAACTATTAAAATTTAATGAACTATTAAAATTGCACTATGTTCACCTTTTCTTTTCATAGTTTTATGTAGACGATGTTGTAGAGCATGGTGTGTTCTTAAAGAGATGTGAGGCTAACACTAAGTGAATTATGTCTGTGGTTTTGCATAGTGTCATTTATCTTAAATTTTTCACAAGAATGTCAATTGGACATAGTCACATTTGAACTCAAATAAGCAGTTTGTTAGATTCTATGGAAATAGGCTGAAATGTGTGCTTGAAGTTTAAGTAAAGCAATACCTAAGTGGGTGTATGTGTATGCCCTTGTGTTATGAAAATGAGATTGTAATGTTAAATAGGGGAAGTCTGAGTAACCTAGTTTATAAACCATACACCTATGCTAGCAACTAAGTATAGGGTGGTTTCTATATTCTTCCACACTTAGTGTTTGCTAGACAAAAAAGGATGCCCTATCTAACTTGTTTGTTGGATTTTTCTAACTAACAAGTACTATAGACCATCAACAACAAGTAAGAAAGGATATTACTGGGCCATCTGAGCCCTCAAACAAAAGAAACAGGCAAACTAGCAAGGTACCGAGAGCTCCTACAGTTCCCCGTGTTCAGTCACAGAGATATAGGACCGGATGGGTAGAAGAGGCTGGAAAAAATGGTATACTAATACGCCCGAAAGAGTACCCTAGTATAGTGAGAAGAATGGAATAGCTGCATATGAATTTCATATTTTAGCAACCCATGGAGTGCAACTTTCACCTCATTTGGGAGTTTTATGCTAATTGGGACCCCAGGGATCCTAATTCTGAAGTGAAAATCCATGGAAAGGTAGTCACTTCCTTAGCCCATGTTGTGAATAGACTTCTAGGCATCCCCGAGTTAGAAGCAGTTCCTCTAAAGAAACTAAACATTAGCCTGCCATATGCAAACATCAGAAACCTATTGTGTACAAATAGGTCTACAACTATATGGACTCATCATAGAGATAGTGGCCTTCACCTATCACTCTCGTATGCTCAAATAAACAGAGAGGCATGCATGTAGATGAATATTATCTTCCATCGCATAATTCTAGGCAAACACATAATGGATGTTACTCGTGATAGGGTATATCTAATTTATGCTTTGATGTGGGACGACAATTATATTAATGTTGGTGTTATTATCATGTCTGCAATGAAAAAGGCGCTCTACTATTAAGGGAGCAGATAAGGGTTTGAGGGATTGCTGACCAGGTTTCTGTAGAGTGAAGGGGTTGAAGAGGAGGTGCTAGATTGCAGACCAGTTTTAGAAACGCTCCTTATAGATGTGACCAAGACCAGTGGACTAGATATGGCTCATAGGCTAGTGGTGACTATGTCAGAGCATCATGCTTAGAATGATGAGATTACTACCCATATGTATGCTCTATAGATGCTCTAGCTGAGCGTTGGGGATGCCTTATTAGGGAGTGCTACACCAATCATTACTTGGTTATGTTGCAAGCACTGAGGACGGTGCTACATTTTAAGTGTGAAGTGGTGGTTCTCGTTCTTCACACTCTTATTTATTGTTATTTATGGATTTTATTTTTTGTTTTTCGTGGATGTTCATTTCATTGTTGTTGCTATTGATGTTGCGTTTATTTGACATTCTAACTATTTAGTCTGTAATAGTTAGTAATTATGATATTAGTCGACTTGGTAATTATGTCAAAATTTCTCTACTCTTCTTAGTTCATTAATCTTAGTTCATAATTTTTGTTTGGTTATCTAAGTTTAATTCATCTTATGGAGTAAATTTTTTGCCCTTAAGGTAGCTTTAATAAAACATCATAGTTAGGTGCCTCCCTCTATGATGTATGGATGACGACCGTCCTAAGGGTATTGGTCTTAGGAAATAAATAAGTGAGAAGAACCCAACCACAACTCTATGTCAAAGTACTTTGTGTTAGGCCATTTGGTTACACTACACTAAAAACATTTGTGTTAAGAGAAAAGCATGTCAAATTTAAAGTAGGAATGCTAGTTTTAGACACCTATTTTCAATTGTGTGACTCTTGGTCTATCGGCTTAATTCTGAATTCGTGCGATTACTAGATTGAGAGTTCATAGGGATCCTACTTGAATCGAGCATGAACCAAGTGTAAGTGAGATTTTCTAATTATTCCACATGCATAGTAATGTCTAGAGCTTGCCTGGTGTATCTACGAATTGAAATAAAAGGGTGTTGGATTTAGGAGATGATGTAGGCATTTCTTTGATAGCCATGTTTTAGACCTCCTTTTTACCTACCCTTGTAATTATCCTTAGTTAACCTTGTTGACTCTAAAGCCTATTTTCTTAAGCAACTTCACATATAGCTTATACCCCTTCTTTGTTTGACCTTAATTTGATCCAAAACTCCTAGGAACTTCAGTGAAAAAAAGCAATTGAGTAAGGAGTTGAAAAAAAGTAGGGAATAGGTGATAGTGAAGCCCAAAATATAGCTATTGGTGTAAGAATTGAGGTACAATAAGGATGGGATTTAGGTGATGAAAAGAATAAAGAAAGTTCAAGAAAAAAATTAAATATTATGTTGAACAAGTAGATTCCCTTCCATAGTATATCTAAATCAGCTTAATGAGATGGGGCCAAAATAAAAGAAAAAGAGAAGATAGATGGGTGAAGAATTAGTTGTTAATTGAGTATTTGTAGTGTCTGTGTGATATATTAAAAATCTTAGGGATATTAGCCACTATTTTTATCCAAATAGTTCCTACCTATCCCTTAGCTTACATTACACCCTTTGAATACCTATTTGATCCTTAATATTAACATTCGACTATTGGTCGAGTAGTACACTAAGGGAAATCCTATGGTTCATCATATATCATGTGTGAACTCATTACGAAAGTGAGTGAAAATTGTTCTTTATGTGCCCATGATTTTAATAGGTTGTAAAATTTTGAGTGAATTGGATGATCATCTTATTGTGAGAGTGCATGTAGAGGATAGTTAGGTGCCCTGTAGGAATGCCTAATTGAATGATGTGTATAAGTTTGTTGGCATGCTAGAGTCCATTTGTAAGGTTAGCGAGTTTGAAAACTGTAATCCTATGGTTTTCATATGTTATATGACATATTTGAGGTGAAAACAAATGTCATGTGTAGCTTGTGTGTGCCCAACAAAAATATCTTGTTTAGATTATGGTATGAAGCCTATGTTTGTGTATATTGATTACGTGGTATTGTTCGAGGATGAACAAGATTCTATATGGGGGGGGATGATCTTGGGCATATTTATATGTCCAAATCCCAATATTTTCCAATATTTATACTTGCTCAATAAGCTAAAACTTTTAAATTTTATTTTGTTTGAGCTAAAAATATATTCTTGAGCTAATAGACTTGACTAGTGTTGCATGGCTTGATTTTGGTGCAATTTGACATGCTTTGATGCAATAATGAGGAGATTTTGGACTATGAAAGCATTTGGAGTGACATATTGAACACAAAGACACTAGAAAAAGATTCAAACAACATGGAATGAAGTGGTGAAGAATAAGCATCAAATGACAATTTCCAATGAGGGTCCACTGTAAGCCCGCATCGTGAACCCTGATCTCCACTATGAACTCCACATGAAAGAGTGTGATTGATTCAACAAGTCAAATTCCAGTGAGGGTCCACTATATACCCGCACCACAGATACTAGTATTCGCAATTACCTCCCCATCACGGAGAAGAGAAAAATGAGTGCAATTGTGCCACACTATAAAAGAAACACTTAAACAATAATTGGAAGATCTAGGTATATGCATAGCAAAGGCAAAAACAATTTGGTGAGTTATCTCAGGGTTATTTGAACCTTTATCTTTCAAACATTAGCTTTGGTATGATTTATTTTATTTCTTTGATGTTGATTATGAACATGAGTGGCTAAACACCCTTGTTCTGTGATAAAGGCTGAGAACATGATTATATTTTGATATTCTTAGAGTGGATAACGTTGATTTATTTTATGGGTTATTCTTATTCTCTTGTATATACTATTTTAATGATTGACCACCATTGGAATAGTTAGTGGATCCACATTAGTTAGTGTTCGTACCCTTGTCAAGGTACTAAACGACCATCCAAGTGGGTTATAAGTTGGAACCTAGTTATCACAGACTAGGGAATATCGATTAATGTTAACTACCACAGTCCACAGTTCATAGTTCAGTTTTAGATTTTTCGCGTGACCTTATATTTAGTTGTTCAGCTTATCCTATAGTAAATGTTATTTACTTGGTCTTGCATCAGTTCCCCATGGTTACATGTATCATGTTCAATCTATATTAGTTATTTCCAATCTCACATACTCATCTCATTCAAAGTACTGATCACCTACTTTTTTGATCTATATTGTCTTATATTATAAGTTCTGACGCTCAGTATCCATATCGCGCTTTGTGCGGTTTGGTGCCATATTAGTAGCAGTTTTTGGTGAGTCCTCATGACTTAAGGACTAATTATCATTATTTCTTTTTAGTATAATTATCTAATTTCATCCAATTGGATTTAGTTGGGGGCTTGTCCCAACAACTCATATGATTTAGAAGTTTTCAGACAGTTAGTTAAATTTTAGCATATTATTGTTGTTAGACAGACTTAGCTTGATATCCAGTATTGATTTTGATTTTATTTACTCTAGTTATTTTAGTTTAGTTTCTGATTAGTACTTCCTTATTCTCTTTAGCATTCTAGTGTTTTAGAAGACCATAGTTTAGCTTGGGGTTACTTGTGACTCTGAGCATTGTCTTACGACTAGGGGCAGTCTCGGGTTGTGACAAACTTTGTATCAGAGAATCAGGTTTAAAGTGTCCTAGGGTACCTGAAAGTTGTATTAAGTAGAGTCTTTTTCATGGGTGTAAAGCGCACCATACTTATGAGTTAGAGGCTATGAAATATTTTAGAAAAAGTCTAACTTCTTTCATAATTCATGTTGTGCGATAGGATGTGAACGCTATTAAAGTTCTTCTTATAACTCATCCTCTATAGATTTACAGAAATGCCTCCTAAGAAAACTAATGGAAATCAGCAAGCACCAACGCCATCTGTGGCAAACCCTCTGATTGAGCAAGTCTCCAGTACTGCGCTTAGGGCTGCTTTCATATTATCAGCCTAGTCCATGACCACCTAGAATAACCAGCAAGTTGTTACACCAGCCAACCCAATTGTGAATACAACAACTACTAGAGTTCTGGACTTCAATCAGATGAATCCTCGGACATTCTTTGGGTCTAAGTCTGAAGAGAACCTACAGGATTTCTTGGATAGTATTCAGAAAGATACTGAAATCGTGGTTGTCACTTTAACTAAAAGTGCTAATTTCATTTCTTAGAAATTACAAAGGGTGGCTCACACATGGTTCAAGCAATGAAAGAATAATAGTGGTACGGATGCAGGGCCAGTAGAGTGGGATGAGTTTGTTGTCGAATTTCTAGATAGATTCTTTCCACTCGATTTAAGGTAATCCAAGGTGTAGGAATTCATAAACCTAAAGCATGGCAACATGGGAGTGAAAGAGTATTCTCTTATGTTTACTCAGTTGGAAAGGTATGCTCTAGCTATAGTTGCTGACTCTAGGGCCCGAATTAGTAAATTTGTGTCAGGTGTTTCTAAAGACATGTTTAAAAAGTGTAGAACGGCTATGTTTTTTAAGGAGATGGACATGTCCAAATTGATTGTTCTTTTTCAACAAATTGAAGAGGAGAAAATCAAGTAGAAATAAAGTAAGAGTAAGAGGTCCAGAACTAGTAGCTTTAATTTCTCTCAGTAGAGGTCAGATGGTGGTCATTCTTCTTATTTCTTCCAAAAGTTTTCAGCTCCAGTCCCATCTTCTTCTACTAAACCCAATACCTAAGGTCAGGTAGGATATTCATGATATAGTTACAGGCTCTAAGTCCAAGGGTAGTGTGAATAGTATTCATACTAACCTAGTCTATAAGAAATGTGGTAGAAACCACAAGGGTAAGTGTATGGCACATAGTGATGCTTGTTTTGGTTGTGGCAAGTCAGGCCACAGATTGCGGGAATGTCTAATGGCTTCATAGAGAGGTAAGGATGTTCATTAGAAAAGTCAATCTAACTCTTGAGAAGCTCCAGCTGGTCGACCGACTTGGCAGGGTACTACATCTAGTGCAGCTAGGGGACATCTTAAATGTAGGTTTTATGCCCTTTAGACTTTACAAGATCACAAAAGTTCTCCTAATGTGGTCACTGACACGTGTCAAGTTTTTTTTATCATGTTTATGCATTGTTAGATCCTACAGCCACACTTTTCTTTGTGAGCCCCTACATAGCAGTATACTTTGGTGTCAGCCCTAAAATCCTCACAGAACCCTTCTCAATTTATTCTCAAGTCAGTGGTTCAATCATATCTAGGTGGGTATAGAAATTGCCGAGCCATAGTATCCTAAAAAGTCACCTCAATCAACCTTGTAAAGTTAGACATGACAGATTTTGATATTATTCTCAGCATAGATTGGCTCCACTCTTGATATGCCAATGTTGATTATAGAGACTGAGTAGTCCAGTTTTAGTTTCCAAATGAGCAAGTCTTAGAGTAGAGGGGTAGTACCTCAGTGCCTATAGGTCAGTTTGTAAATTTCCTTTAGGTAAAGAAAATAATTTCCAAAGGGTGCACCTATTATCTTGTTCGGGTCAAGGACTCAAGGTCCAAAACCCTAAGTCTTGGGTCAGTTCCTGTGGTAAAATAATTTCCATAAGTATTTCATGAAGATCTACCTGAAGTTTCTCCTAAGCGGGAAATGGACTTTGGAATAGATTTCCTTCTAGATACCCAATCTAATTCAATTCCACCTTATAGAATGTCTCCATCAGAACTTAAGGAATTAATGGAAAATTGAAATATCCCAAAGACAAGGGCTTTATTAGGTCTAGTATCTCCTAATGGGATGCCCTAGTTCTTTCCATGCATAAAAAAGATATTTCTCTCAGAATGTGCATCAATTATTATCTGTTGATCAAGGTCATAGTCAAGAATAAGTATCCCATTCCAAGGATTAATGACTTGTTTGACCAACTTTAGGACGCCAATTATTTCTCTAAGATAGACCTTAGATCTTGCTATCATCAGCTCTGAGTTAGAGAATATGATGGTGCAAAGACAGCCTGCAAAACCCGATATGGTCACTTTGAATTAGTTGTTCTATCTTTAAGACTAAAAAATGCTCCTACAACTTTTATGGACTTGATGAACAGGGTGTTCAAGCAATATTTGGACATGTTTTTTTAGTTTTCATAGATGACATCCTCGTTATTTCAGTTTAGTTTCTGCTTAGTACTTCATTATTCTCTTTACCATTCTAGTGTTTTCCTAGGCCTTTGGTTAGCTTGGGGTCACTTGAGACTCTGAGCACTATGTTACAACTAGGGGGCAATCACGGATCGTTACACCTTAATAAGTCTATTACATATCAAAATTCAAAAAAACCATAAAATTTAAGTAGTACAAAGCATAAAGACATCAATAATTAAAAATAACTAATAAAACTAATAAAGAGCTCATCCTCCTTTCCTGAAGACTCTCTACTAAACCATTCACCCTTTTGGAATTTTCCTCCTCTTCTACCCATTCAGTCTTTCTGCAATATTAATTTCTTTTAAAATAGGTTTCAGATGGTTCAAATTATCCACTAAGTCGTTGTCCATAATTGGTGATCAATCTATATTTCATTTTTATATGCAAGCACCAACGTATTGTCAACTTCTAGTTTCCCTATAAGCTTGGTTTGGATTACATCCCACCAATCATACTTATCTCTACACAGTGGATAAGGAGCATAGTACACTTGCTTAGTATTTTATATAAAAACAAAAGGATCATAGATAGGATACGTCCTAGTGTACGCAACTTCAATGATGTTATGGTCCTTAAGTACTCTTATTCCAAACCACTTATATCGAAAGAGTACTATTTTTCTTATTGGTAAACTCACATACTCCATCTCTAAAATCTCTTCTATAACACCAAAGCAATTAACAACATCATCACCCTTAACCTTAACACCACTATTCTTTGTTTTTCTTATTTTGAGTGTTCCTCGGTGAAAAATTTAAACTCATTTACTATGTAGTAGGATACTGTATGAGCTTCAATTGGCCCAAAATAAATATCTTTCAAGAACAGGTTATATATGGCCACATTTGGTGAATGAAATACCTATATATATATACATACATACATACATATATATATATATATATTTGTATTTGTATATACATACATATATATATTCACACACACATATATATAAACATATACATACATATATGTATATACACATACATATATATATACATACATATAAATATATACATATATATATATGTGTGTATGTATATACATATATATGTATGTACATATATATGTGTGTGTATGTGTATATATAAGTTGAAGAATGCATACATATGTGTGTGTGTACATACATGTGTGTGTATGTGTATATATTAGTTGAAGAATGTGTAAATGCTTTAAATTAATTTTGATATTTTTATAATTACGCATCTAATATGTATACCATGTTGCAAATGACGCATACACTTGATTTTGGTGGAATTGAGCCTTAAATGATTGAATATTCATATGGCAAACACAATTAGTTTCCATAGTGAAACGAGTAATTAAATATGATATGTAAATATTTAATATCCTTAATTTAAAAATGACTCAACTTCCGGGTATTTAGGAAGACATATAATGTTACTGATTTGTGCTCCATGGCAGTAAGCCGGCAAAAATTGCTCTATTTTTTCCTACTACCTGATTGATTGAAGATTGATATTGATTGTAGATATGACTCATTCTCATCATCCTAGTATCGATTTGGTATATTTCTCACACAAGCAACTTGATCACCAAAGTAGTAAGAACAAAATTAGGATGTTTCTCTAGCAAGATATGCTTTAGCTATAGAGCCTTCCACCCTATATTTATGTGTAAAACCTTTTTCCAATTTCCCAATGGACCAGTATAATTTTATGTAAGGTATCTAATATATAAATATACATATATACTTGAATAATTAGAAATAAATTAAATGTGTTGCAATTGTTTACCATTCGTCTGGATATGACCACGTAGTTTGAACTGGACCGCCTAGTCAAGCTTTGTGGACAAGGTGGAAGGGAAGATGTTCTATCACATCGAAGAACCCAGGTGGAAAAATCTTCTCTAACATTTTGGTGATAAAAACGATATTACCTTCCATTCGAACTAGATTTTCTTCTTTTAATGTGGTGAAACATGAACCTTTGAAGAACAAACTAATTTACGTTATTGGTTTCAATATGTTTCCAAACGAACCAACAAAAGTAATTTGAAGTAATGTTTGATGAAACATGACAATCATGACTTTGTATTTCATGTAAGTTTCCACATTCCATATCAACCACCTTTCTCAAATTCGACGCATATCCATCCAACATCTTTAAAGTTTGGATCCACTTATAAATTTTCTTCTTCTGATCTAACTTTATTGTAGAAATAGCCTTGGGCTTAACCAATTGTCATTGGGCCCCTCTTGCAAGTGTAATGCCCTGCGATTGCTATATTCAGGTAAATCAAGTCTAGCCTTAGAATGATCCTTTTTCTTATGAGTCACATCCTTAACTATTTTGAACAAGTTATCAAAATAGTTCTTTTCAATATGTGTGACATCAATATTATGCCTAAGTTTATTATCTGGCGAATATTCTAAATCCCAAAATATTTTTTGCTTAGTCCAATAATGTGAAATTCCGTACCAAAAATACTTATACAATGGTTCCCCACTAACCATTTAAAAATCTTGAACTCTCTCCCAAATATTATGACCACTTAATCTTGGAGGTACCAGTAGGTTCAGTTTTATTCTTTTTAAATGCATTCTTGAGTCTCCTAAACTCATGGTCAGGTGGCAAGAAACAATGGTGACAATCAAACTATGAACTTTTCCGGTCATGTTTCAATGTGAACGATTTTGTATTTTCTATGTTGTATGGACGATCTATCTTTCCAGTTGTCATCCACCCAGGCAACATTCCATAAGTAGGGAAATCATTAATAGTCCATTTATATATGCACGTAAATTAATTTTTTAAAGTAAAATGTCCCAAATTTTAACCCCCTTATGCCATAATAGTTATAGCTCATCAAAATCAAAGGTTGTAAGTAAATATCTATCCCACTTTTTCGATTACGCAGGCTAGGAATAAGATATTATAGAAATATATATGGACTAGTCATCGACATTTTAAGAGGAATATTATACCATGTGATAAATATAGGCCAACATAAATATGGCGCAACGCCAATAGTAAAAGAAGAGAAATCATCCACACAGCAACCCAACCAAATATTTCGTGGTTCGACTACAAAATCTTGAGAAGTTGCATCAAAATACTTCCAAGACTCTCCATCAGATGGATGACACATAACACCAAGGGGCCTTCCATTATCACTATGACATTTCACATGGGAACCTGAGCTATTTGATGCATACAGCCTCTTCAACTTGGTATAAGAGGTAAATAATGCACCACCTTAATAGTAATTTTACTTCTTGTACAATTACGCATATAGAAAGGGTGTTGACAAAACTTACAAGACTTTAATTCAACATTATTCTTAGAGTATAACATGCAACCATTTTTACGACAATCAACTCTAATTGAGGATTGACCTAACTTAGACATCATTATATTTTCCTTAAAGAAAGAATAAGGAACCTCTAAAGCGGGGTCAACTAACTCTTTAATGTCTATCATAAAGTCCATTCCTCCTTTATTCCAATTAGATTTGATACTTAATAATATAAGAACAACAGACAATTGAGAGTACAAACTCCCATCAAACTTCATAAAAATGGTGTGCTCCTACATTGAGAGCATCTTCTACACTTTCCCTGAATTCAATCCCTTGTTGCATCCTTTCCCTGAATTCAATCTCTTGTTATATCCCAAAAGCACCATGCACCATTTCTGTCATCCTAGTATCTTGATAGTTGTAATGCCTTGTAGACGCACTATTTTTACTAGCAATAAAGTTATTTTTCCCAACTTCTCCATGACTAGTATTCAATTTTAAATAGTCTTCATGAAACCCCTTTTATAAAGATGACTCCTCACAACCTCTTCTTTTATAATGCTTAAACTATCACATTTTACACAAGGACAACGAATCAACAGAAAAATTAACCAATCATAAAGTGTCTTGACATGTAAAACAAATCAATTAACACCTTTAGCATATTCATACATCATACCCACTCTATTATTATTATTTAGTTGATATATCCGGCTATACTCAGATTCTATCAATACAGGTAATCACAACCTTAATTAGTTCAAGTCTGTAGTAGACATTTCAAGTAACTACACTTAACCATTTTTAATTCACTAATTCCCATTTCAAGTCACTACACTTAACCATTTTCAAGTCATTAGTTCACATTTCAAGTAACTACACTTAATCATCTTCAAGTCATTAGTACACATTTTCAGTAACTACACATAACCATTTCCAAGTCACATATTCACATTTTAAGTCACTAACTTAACCATTCTCAAGTAATCTAATTCACATTTCAAGTCACTACCCTTAACCATTTCCAAGTCACTAATTCACATTTTAAGTCAGTACACTTAACCATTTTCAAGTCACTAATTCACATTTAAAGTCACCACACTTACCATTTTCAAGTCACTACACTTAACCACAAGTCACTAATTCATATTTCCAGTCACTACACTTAACCATTTTCAAGTCATTAATCCACATTTCAAGTACAACAACAACATACCCAGTATATTCCCACCTAGTGGGGTCTAGGGAGGGTAGAGTGTACACAGATCATACCACTACCTCAGGAGAAGTAGAGAGGCTATTTCTGATAGACCCTCGACTTAGAACCAATAATAGTTTAGCAACAAAACATAAATACATATAAACTTATACAGGAAAATATAAACTACCGCTATCCACAAGATAATACTAGTGCCACAAGATACTACTAAACTATATATCCAAAACCATAGACAACACACAACCCACGAATAAGAAACTTCATACACAAATAAGGAATGCCCCTACTGTGACCGACGCCCTCTCACCCCCTAACCCTATACCCTAATCTACATCCACCACACCTTCTTATCAAGGGTCATGTCCTCCGTAAGTAGTAACTACTCTATATCATGCCTAATCACCTCCTTTTAATTTTTCTTTGGCCTACCCCATCTAAAATCATCCTTTGCCAGTGTCTCACACCTCCACACTTGAGCATCAGAACCCTTCCTTGTCACGTGCCCAAATCAACATAACCTCACTTCTTATATCTTTTTCTCTACTGAAGCCACTCCTACCTTCTCCTGAATAATCTGATCGCTCACCCTATCTTTCCTGGTATGACTACACATCCAACGCAATATTCTCTTCTCCACCACCTTTAACTTTTAAATGTGGGAGTTCTAATTGGCCAACACTTTTCTCCATACAACATAGCCGGTAGGATTGCCAATCTATAGAACTTACCTTTAAGCTTTAGGGGGACCTTCTTATCACAAAGAAGTCCCGAAGTGAGCCTTCATTTCAACTACCTTGCCCTAATATGATGTGTGACATCCTCATCAATCTCCTCATTACCCTGAATAATAGACCCTGGATACTTAAAACTCTCTCTTCTAAATGGACTTAGAGTCCAACTTCACAACCACATCAGCCTCATACGACACATTGTTGAGCTTACATTCCAAGTACTCCATCTTGGTCCTACTCAAACAAAATCCTTTAGACTCAAGGATCTGTCTCCAAATCTCCAACTTTTCATTAACTCCTCCCCAAGTCTCATCAATCAATACCACATTATCAGTAAATAACATACACCAAGGCAACCACCCCCCATACATACACTTAACTATGTTGCATCAAAACATCCATCACCAAGGTAAACAAAAAAGAGCTAAGAGTCGATCCCTGGTGCAACCCTATCAAAATTAAAAAGTGCTCCGAATCTCCAGCTACCATCCTCATACGATTCTTCGCACCACCATACATATCTTGAATCAACCTAATTTACATCATGGGCACCCCTCTATACTCCAAGCACCTCCATAGAATCTCCCTAGGAACTCTGTCATAAGCCTTCTCAAGATCAATAAACACTATGTGCAAGTCCTTCTTCCTCTCCCGAAATAGCTCCACTAATTTTATCACAAGGTGAATGCCCTCAGTAGTTGAGTCACTAATTCACATTTCAAGTAACTACACTTAATTATTTTCAAGTCATTAGTACATATTTTTAAGTCACTACACAAACCATTTTTAAGTCATTAGTTCATATTTTCAAGTGTGATACACTTATCTATTTTCAATTTACTAGTTCACATTTTCAAGTAACTACGCCCAACAATTTTCAAGTCACTAATTCACATTTAAAGTCACTACACTTAACCATTTTTGAGTCATTAGTTCATATTTCAAGTAACTGCAATTAACAATTTTCATGTCATTAGTTCACATTTTAAGCAACTACACTTAATCATTTTCAAGTCACTAATTCATATTTCAAGTCACTACCCTAACCATTTTCAAGTTACTAATTCACATTTCAAGTAACTACAATTACCCATTTTCAAGTCAATTCTACACATTTCAAGTTACTAATTCACATTTCAAGCCACTATCTTAACCAGTTTCAAGTCATCTAATTCAAATTTCAAGTCACTACCCTTAATCATTTTCAAGTACCAATTCACATTTCAAGCAACTATACTTAACCATTTTCTATTCATTAATTCACGTTTCAAGTCACTACACTTCACCATTTTTAATTCACTAATTCACATTTTAAGTCACTACACTTAACCATTTTCAAGTCACTAATTCACATTTTAAGTCACTACACTTGTAATTTTCAAGTCACTAATTCACATTTTAAGTCACTACACTTAACCATTTTCAAGTCACTAATTCACTTTTCAAGTAGCTACACTTAACCATTTTCAAATCATTAGTTCACATTTTCAAGTGGTATATAAATAACTATTTACAAGTTACTAGTTCACATTTTCAAGTAACTACACTTACCATTTTCAACATCAAGTTCACAATTTCATGATACTACATTTAACTATTTTTAAGTCACAAGTTTAGAATTTCAAGTCATTACATTTAACCATTCCAAATCACTTGTTCAAATTTTTTATTCTAGTATAAGTTAAACAATTCAACAAATTTATAAATCAAATAAGTAAAGGTGTCACATCTCCCTCTCACACCATATAATCATCAAAAAATCTAATGACTTTCTAATTTTCTATATCTTGTTTAAATGATGATCAGCTGACAACAAGGTACCGGGTCCCTAGGTCTTCATAGAAATATACAATTGTCACATGGCCTGCACAATTTTGTCGTCTAGTGTAACAAAATGCGTAGGTGAGATGTTCACCATCAGGACACCTGGACCAATCAAATTTTTACCCTAATCATTATTCTACTATAAAAGAAAAAAATGTTTCTCAATTGGTGAGTTTTTGCAAAATCAGGATACAGAAAGGGAAAAGAGGCAAAAACTCAATTTTCCAACATTGCTCAAGTTCTTGACTTATGTATGTACTAAAAGAGTGAGTGTTCTTGAGTAGAGTCTGGAGTCTGTATTCTAATTACTCATGTTATAAGAGTAACTCTTTTCTTTGTTTTCTTAAGAGAGCTTAGGTAGAGTTACCTGAGTTCAATATTTGTTAGAGTTAATTAATATTGAGATGTTTTATTGGCAGAGTTGTCAAGGTAGGTTTGTAATAGAGTTATTGGAAACTGGTGGAGCCTAGATTTTGGTTCATTAGTATCTGTAATCAAGAGTCTGATTATAGTTGGTTGTTGAGTGCTTGTGAGGGCAAGTCGTGGTTTTCCTCCCTTGACCAAGAAGGTTTCCACGTTAAATCATTGTTTTCTTTAATTCCTACAAAGTTTTAGGTTCTGTAATGCTTTATTGATTTATTATCTATGACTAATTTTAAGGGACCTAGTCCCTCATAGTGTGGTGTAACACCTTTATGTTTCATCAATTGGTATCAGAGCTAGAACATTATAAAAGTTTCATACCTAGAGTGATTTGGTCATCATAGTTACTCTACCTAATCTGGAAGAAGGGAAATCTACCACTAAACCACCTAGATATAATGGGCAATTCTATGGGTGGTGGAAAATAAAGATGTATCACTTTATTATACCTGAGAAAAATAAGCTGATAGATGTAATACTTGATGGTCCTTATATGCCAATTAAAGAGGTAAAGAAGGAGACATAACTAGACTGGTTGGTAAAAGAAGGAGAGAGTATAATAATGACTATAGAAGGAAAGTTGAGAAGAATTACAAGGCCATGAAACTTCTAGTTATGGCATAGGTCCTGATGAATACAACAGGATTTTTGCCTGAGAAAATGCTAAGAAAATTTGGGATTATTTGAAGACTGCTAATGAAAGAACTATTGATGTGAAGGATTTAAAAGTTGATATGCTGACTACTAAATATGAAAACTTCACCTTCAAAAAAGGAGAAAATATCAAAGATATGCATACCAAATTAACTCCAATCACCAACGAGTTACACTGCGTAGGAGAAGTCATTCCTTTGTACAAACTAGTGAGAAAATTTTTGGGGGTTCTACGTAAATCCTGGGAAAGAAAAGTGGATGATATCATTGAGGCAAGGAGCCTGAAAACTCTCACTATGGATGAACTTATTAGTAATCTGAAGACACATGAACACAAGAAGCAGCAAGGGAAAAAAAAGAAGTAAAAGGATAAAAATATCTAGCATTGAAGGCTTATAAGTTAGATTCAAGCGAAGAAGACATTGTTGTTGCCTATTTGGAAAAAAGAATTGTTAGAGTAATAAATAAAAGTGGTCAGTTTCAAAGAAGAAGAAGTAGCATCAAGAAGGGAGGCACTGTTGAAGTTTGTCATAAATGTGGAAGTGTTGAGCATTTCATTAAGGAATGTCCAATGCACAAAATGGATTACCAAAAATATCTCAAGACTAGAGGTGACAAAGGAAAGAATAGGGACCAGGTTTTTGTAAAATCAAGAAGAAAGGCTACAGTTGATTATGCAGTGAAGCAGGCCCTAGCAGTATGGGAAGATTTTTCTAGTGATTCTAATGAAGCTAAAAAGGTTGAAGATATGTCTATGTTGGATGTGGAGAAGTGTGAAGTTACCTATGTTCCTTGTTTTCTCAACACTAAAGATGAAGAAGAAAATGAGGTAACTCTTTCTGACATTAAGGAAAACTTAGATAACTACTCTGCTAGAAAGATAAAGAAGCTAGAAAATATGTTAATTGATTCTTTGTGTGAACTGACTACTGAGAAAAATGCTCTAGAATAGAAAGTATAGAAGCAGGAGCTTGAGTTAATAGCTTCAAATCTCCAAGTATCTAAAATTGAGGAACAAGTTACTAAGTTAAAATCTAAAAAATTGAGTTTAGTGGTTAACTGGAGAAAGTAAATAATACTAATAATAACGGGAAGAAAAATGCTCTAAAAGTGAAAGTAGAGCATCAGGAGCTTGGATTAATTTCTTTAACTCTCTAAATATTTAAAACTATAGAACAAGTTACTGAGTTGAAATCTGAAAATCTGAATTTAGTGAGTCAAGTGGAGAAAGTAAATGATTTTTATAGTAGAGGGAATAAAGAAGCCTCAAGGCTTCAAATTAAGCTTGAAGAAAAGTTGAAGGATTCTCTAAAATGTCTTATGACTGCACTCTCTAAGAATGAAGAGTTAGAAATAGACCTGATTCATCTAAGAGAAGAGCTTAACAAATCTCTACAATGGACTACATTCTCTAAAATCCTTTCTAATTTAACTGGTTAGAGTGTCAATAATGGTAAAGGTCTTGGATATTAGTATCACACCCAATTACTTGGGTCACAAGGTAAAGTTGTTCATGGTATTAGAAACAGGGTCAAAAACCTCTATGCACTCATTATGGAAGAGATGGTCAATGAAGGAAAACTATCAAAGCTAGATTAGAGCTAGAATGAAAGTGTAGATATATCCATCAAGAGAATACCTATACTAAGTGTTCTAAACCTTTGAAGAATATGAAGAAACTATCACTACCTAGATGGGCCAAGAAAGATTTGATCACATCATTGTCTTTCTACAGGGAATTCAAACTCAAGTTGGTTCCCAAATCTAACAAATGACTTTATTTGTAGGTGGGAGAAAGGGATTGCATCCAAAACTGAGTCATTGATAGTAAATGTTTGAAGCATATGACTAGAAGGTATGACTGTATTATTTCTCTTAAAACACTTTACGATGAAGGTGTCTTATTTGAAAAAGGTAATAAGGTTAAATTCTCATCTAATTGGAGAACCGTATCAAGATTGAAGTCTAGGAATGTTATTCTCAAAGCCAAAAGGATCAAAAATATATATGTGGATGATTTAGAGTCTGTGGCTGATGGGGAAATAGCTTACTTAAGTGTTCAAAATGAAGATACAGATTTATGGAATAGAACGTTGGGACATGTAAGTTTCCCTTTGTTAAACAAGTTAATTTCAAAGTTCTTGGTCCGTGGCATGCCAAGGCTAAAATTACCAGACAATAAGGTTTGTAATGCTTGTGCTAAAAGCAAATAAATTAGGTCTTTATTTAAGCTGAAGAAGCAGGTGTTTTATTAGATCTCTCCTAATCAAGAACCCAAATGAACCTGTGTTCAATAGAAATCCTAATCTAGACTACTTTAGATCTTCTGGTGTAAAGGATTTATGCTAAACAATGAGAATAATGAACAATGAAAGTTTGAGTGAAAAATGATGAAGCAACATTCATGGGATATTCCTCAACAAGTAAAGCATACAAAATTTTTAACTAAACAACTCTGTATGTTGAAGAAAATGTGCTTGTGATTTTTAATAAGTTAGGGAAGTTTATAAATACAGGTTGTGGTGATGATTCTAAAATTAAAGATCTCATATTTGTTCAAAGGGATGATATAAATAAGCATGTTGAAGGTAATGGTGATCTAGGATCTCAGTGACAAACTTCTTCTCCAGCTGAAAGAATACTGAGAAGGGTTCAGACAAGTTTTTTAGGGACCTGGTCCCTGTAGAACTCATGTCAAAAGGTCAAACTGGAAACACAAATCTTCTCACCCCTTGACAATCTAACTTCACCTCTGAAGACTGGAGTCCAAACAAGAGCTCAAACCAGAAATTTTTGGCATTCTCAGCTTTTCTGTCATAAATTAAGCCCAAAAATATGGAAGAAGCTTGGAAAATGTTGAC
Organism: Capsicum annuum; assembly: GCF_002878395.1. Lineage (NCBI taxonomy): Eukaryota > Viridiplantae > Streptophyta > Magnoliopsida > Solanales > Solanaceae > Capsicum > Capsicum annuum. The sequence goes on from NC_061114.1 coordinate 55,227,417, forward strand.
TAGATTAAAACAATGAAGGAGGAGATTCAACAACTTGAAAGATGTTATGTCTGGGACCTGGTCCACAGACTCATTTTTAGAACAATTTCTAGAATAAAATGGTGTATTAAAACAAATAAGTTGAGGCTATGATTGATCAAATTAACCTGACCTACTAAATGAATCATTTTCTCCTACTAAATTTGGCTATGATCAGGAGACAAGTATCCTTGGTAAGGTAAGTACATATTGGTCTAACTCAGTACCATACCTTTGCAGGTATACACCAATAGGAATAACTTTGGAAGAGGATAAATATGATCTACACAAAATTAAGGATTCTCTTAAGAAAGAGAGGGACCTAGTCCTATCTCTCAAGGTTAGTACCAAAATAATGTTCTTTAATAATCATAAAATTCTGTGTAAAAGGCCACGTATCTTTTCTTATCTGAGCAAAAGTTGTCATTTCATAAGCAATGTGACGAGTCGAACCTCTTAAATGCAGATGTGTCATTTCAAAAATACTCATTTTTAATGACAACGGTCACCTCACTTAAATCACTAAACCAAATTTATCTCCTTTTATTCTCTTCCAAAAAATAACTCAAATCATCTTTTCCAATTGTCCTTCATCTTTGAATTAAACTGGTCTCTTTTTTTTTCTCTCACAAAATCTTAAAATGGCTGGCATTCCCTCTTCCTCGACCTCCGTTAAAGATACTGAAGTCAATAAAGCTCTAGAAATTAATTAGAACAATCCCAAATCGAACCATCTAATCCTTTAACACCCAAAACCATAGAAGACATCTCCTTAATTCCTCAACAAGAAACTATGTCAACTCTACTTCCTAAATCCTCTCTAGAAATTCTAGAACCCCTAAATGAGTCTGTCCTTGTTAATACATCCTCAACCACTAAAATTTCTATTGAATTGACTTTGGTAGAGGATCTAAATAAAGGTTTTAGTTCACCGATTGAATAAGAAATTTCTCAATCCAAAATTTCTCCTTCCTCGGAAGAACTAAAATCACCTGAAGACTCTCACTTCTTGTTTCTTCTAAAGAACCAGAAAATACAGAACTCTCATAAACCCTAAAAGTACCTGGTTCTCCTACTCTCTTTGAGCCAAACCCTATTTTTGACAAATTATGTGATAAAGAAATACTAGTGAAGTGGTCTGATCTTTCCAGTAGTGTAAATTTGGTAGCTGAAAATTTACTTTTGCTTGTATATGATTCCAAGGAAAGCTCCATTAGAGTATAAAAGCAAATAGTATGTGAAAAGGATAACGTGACAAAGGATGGAGAAATTTTACTACCTCCAAATGAGAAGGATAAGGATGAACCATCTTTGAGGTGGCCTTCAAAAAAACAAATAGGCAGTGAAGGCAAGGAGAAAGTGATTGATTCTGGTGTAAAAGTTTCTAGATCTTTTTCTACTAGTAGATCTAAAAAGAAGCTGTTAGCGGATGCAATAAAGCAAGCAAGTCCTCGACCACTAAGAGAAGAAAACTTAAGAAAGCTGTTGTAGTGGAGGAGGAGAAGAATATTGAAGTTTTAGAGGTTAGATAGAATGAGAACATTGATCCTGATATTGTTACGACAGCAGAGAAAAGAAGAAAAGAAATTTATATTGTAGGAAGGACAAGATCCTCCAGCTCAAAGTCTGGTATCCTAGTAGGAAGTAAAAACAAACATATTGTTATGAAAAAAGGTCTCAAAGGGACCTGGTCCCAAGAAGAGAAAATTTATTACAAAAAAATAAGTCGTGACTCCAAGAGAAAAATAAAGGAGGAAGAAAAGAAGGATGGGTCTAGAGAGATAAGGAATAAAATTTTGAAAATTCAAAAAGTATTATCTAGGAGAGTGTTTGATCCCAGAATTTATGAGAAACCTGGCATGGTTGAGTTGGTGGAATATGTTAAACAACAGGGATGGCTATACCTTCTTAAGGAACCAACTCCCATGGTTTTGAAGAGGAAGTAAGAGAATTCTATTATATAATGGATTTCTCAGATGATGGGTTAATCTTGACTTCCTAAATGCAAGGAAAACAAATCATACTGGATAAAGAGTCTCCAGGTAAGATCTTGGATGTGCCTGTTATAGGGGTGAGGACTATTGTAAAGAAAAAATCCTCACCTGAGTTAATGATAGTTGTTTCTAAGGTAGAAGGAACATCAATAGTTGGTTTGAGAGAGAAATTGCTCACAAGTGAGTTTTAGTTAGTGTTTAAATTTTTGAACAAGGTCTTTTTTCCCATATCAGAGAAAAAGACCATTGCCTCTGTTGTCGATTTATTCCTGATTAAGTGATTAAGAAAATTTTAGTTGATAAGTCTACCTTCTCTAATATGAGAGCACATGCATAAGGTTATTCATGAGAAGGAAGTCAAGCATGGGATGCCTTATGGGTACTTCTCGAATAAGGTGTTTGATCACTTTGGAGTGGTTGAGAGTAAAGGGACTTCAGAAATAGTCAAACAAAAGTTTAGTCTAATAACATTGGTGGAAAATAAGTGCATTGAAGGAAAGGTGAGAACAATTTCTCATGTGTTAGAGCTATTGGATGCTTAGGAGAATTTAAGCAAGAAAATGGAGGAGATAAGGATTAAGATAGCTGCTAAGATAGTACACTTGAAGATGCAAAATCAGAAGTTATCCTTAGAGAAACTAAGTGCTACTGAGGAACTTGTAGCAGAAAATACAAGGCTCCAGACCATGATTGTAGAACTCACTCAGGATGTTCAAGGTCAAAATGTAGAAGTTAAAGACCTAACAAAGCAATTGCTAAATGCTCATGCTACAGAGAGTTTTAGAATGGAGTTGTTGCTAAAATTCTTCTCCCCTAAGCCCCCCCTCTACCTAAGTCCTGTTATCCCTATATCATTTTGTCATCCTTGTGTGTCAGTTTCTAGTTCTGATTTTTAGTGTGGCTTTTGATGAATTAGAATTTTTATGTTTATGTTAGTATGATGTAATGGTTCTAATCTCTCTTAACTATGATTGAATCCTCTGGTTGTATGTTTCATCTGTCTTTTCTTTATATTTAAAGTTGTTCTTCATGATAGTGTTTCCCCAGTGGCCCTGAGTTAACTAACTTGTGCTTATTTTATTCTTGGTTTACTGTTATCACTTTTTAATAACGCCAAAAAGGGGCCTAATTCATATGGCAGATTCACGTGGTAGGGGCCAGGTGTTATATGGTAAGAACCAGGTATGTTGCATGATATAATGATATATTAAAGACCAAGTACCAGGTAACTATGTGTTGAATGAATGTTGATGGTAATGATGATGGCATATTGATAGGGGGAAGAATGTTGAATGATGTAAGTGGAAAAATGAACTAAATGAACATTGATGAGTACAAGTATATTGAAAGAGGAACATTGAAATACAGTGAATAAACTTTGATGTCCATTGATACCAAGCAACAAGGTCCCTAAGTTGCATGACATGTTGACGGAGGGAGCATAGTGCATAATGATAGGGGGAACATTCACTGATAGTAGTGGTAATCACTCTGACTAGATAAGGTGAATGAATTTGATGCTCTAAAGTTTTATGGTCATGTTCTGTGGTTTTTTATCATAAAAAGGTAGGGAAATTTCTATATATGGTTTTGATGATGATTATCTGACAACAAGGGACCAGGTCTTTAGGTCTTCATAGAAATATATAACTATTAGATGGCCAGCACAGTTTTGTCGTCTAGTGTAACAAATTGCACAAGTGAGATGTTTACCCCTAGTACACCTGGCCCAATTAGATTTCTTCCCTAATCATTATTATACTATAAAAAATACTTCTTAGTTGGTGAGTTTTTGCAAGATCAGAATATAGAAAGGGAAAAGAGGCGAAAATTCAACTTTGCAACATTGCTCATGTTCTTGACATATGTATGTACTAAAAGAATGAGTGTTATTTAGTAGAGTCTTGAGTATGTAATCAAATTACTCATCTAATAAGAGTAATGATGTTTTTTGTTTTCTTGAGAGTTCTTAGGTAGAGTTACCTGAGTTTAATATTGGTTAAAGTTAATCAGTATTGAGGTGTGTTCTTGGCAGAGTTGTCAAGGTAGGTTTGTAATAAAGTTATTGCAAATCTGATGGAGACTAGAGTTAGGTTCATTGGAGTTTGTAATCAAGAGTTTGATTATAGTTGATAGTCGAGTGCTTGTGAGGACTAGCTATGGTTTTTCCTCCCTTGAGCAAGGAGGTTTCCACATTAAATCATTATGTTCTTTAATTCCAGCAAAGTTTTAGGTTCTTTAATGCCTTACTGATTAATTGCCTGTGACTGAATCTAAGGGACCTGGTCCCTCAGAGTGTGGTGCAACCCCCTTACATTTCATCATAAGTCCTATAAAAAATTCCTCTATAACACTACATTTAAATACTTCAATATAAGAAAATAGAGAGAAATCAACTTAGCTTTTTACTTGGCCTAAGTTGAAGAGAAAGAGACAAGTGGTCGTCGAAAAATAGAAAACAACTCGAGATGTAGTGAAAACAACTAAAATATTCCAAAAGTTTAAATTAAAGACAATCTTCAAATAAACTAATGTTTTAAAATTAACTCAATGAGCAGTTGACTGCAAATACATTGTAAATAAGCAACACAGAATAAGAGATGAAAGCTAATATTTCTTATGCTTTATAAATACCATTCCCCCTATTTTGGATAAAAATAACATATGGTTATAGTAAAAAAATTAAATTATATTGCAGCTCCTTTTTTAAAAGGACATCAAATTAGAGTCATTTTATAGCTTTCTGAGAATAAGGGCTTATATCAAGCATTGCAGCATGTCTACATTCATGAATTAAACTTAACCTTACTAGAAAGGAAAACACGCAAGTATTATAGAAAATGGTAATAACTAGTAATGGTATAGCTCTTGTGCCACAGTTTGACTTGATTAACACTGCCTTCAGTCACATACTATCCTAATTTAATTGATACTATTAATACAACCACCCTTTGGTAACTAAAGAATTTTATATTGGACAAAAGTATCACTTTATAATACATTAGTATCACTTTACCAATGAGTATCGCAGAGAGCCAATATATTTAGCGTCAAATGGCGGAATTAAACCAAAATATAGAGCTGCTAAACTAGATTCTAAGAAAAACACATAAAATTTGGGGCTTTTCATACATAACAATCCACGAGGATAGCTAAGCACTAAATAAAAGGAATCAAGAAAAAATTTAGATCCAAACATCACGAATTTCACATCTATGAATCTTTCTAAAGAGAGAAAAGATGAATTGAGGTGGTGCAAGGACTTGATTTTTGGTGATTTTTGTGAATTATTTATTTCTATGTGATTTGACCATTTTACCCCTCCTTGTGGTTGCTTTGTGGTATTTAGGGGTGTGGATATGATTGACATGGTTCCCAATGCATCTCGATATATTTTGTGTGAGTTTATGGTTTTTGGTGGTTCAAAGGCTCATTAGTTAACTTTGGTAAATATTTATTTTTCTATGGATTGAAAGGTAAAACAGATTGTGTCAGTAGATTTGGAATGTCAATTTTAGGTGTGTAAGATGGTTGGTATGATTTTATTGCTTTGTATCTCATTTTTCCCTCGGTTAGGGAAATTATAAAATTAGGTCTCGAGAGTAATCTTTGTAAAAATGACATATTTTCAAAAATTTGATATCATCATTGAGTTTGAAGCATTAAATTTGATAGGTAGTATAGTTTATTTGCGTTATCAAATTTTGGATGAATCCCGAGGGCCTGTGGAGACTTGAAATTTTTCAAGTCTCCATAGTTCGTGCATGAAAGTTGGTTTGACTGCTTAACAGCCCTTTGGAAACTTTAGCGTAGGGCATTTTAGCGACCCATTGGGTGCTTTAAAGACCTTGGCTAGCTAGCAGGTACCACTTTAGTGGTCACTTGGACGCTTTAGTGCAAACTGCTAAAGTAGCCTAGGGTCAGCATTAGCGGCCTACCAGAATAGCACGGATACCGCTTTAGTGGCACCTAGTATATAAATACCCTTTTTTTCTTAATTTTTCATTATTTTTTAGACTTGGAGATTTGGATTTAAGAATTTTTAAGAGATTTCTTCCATCTTCAAGCTTGGATAAGTTCCAAATATCTATTTCAAACTTTTTTCCTTTGATTCATGTCGTGTAAAGCTTGTTAAAGCTCGATTTCAAACATGAAATTTGGGGATTTCGACCCGAATGGCCTAAATTAGTACTTCTTTGATTTAACCCCTATTTCAACATATTTTGACTTGAGTTTTATTATAGAGGTTCCTTTAATCATGGAAAATATATTTATGAACTAAAATTCTAGTTTTACTTTTTTTTTTCAACAACTCATTTCGTTGGTCCGTTTTGAACCCGACTCAAAAATAGGCAATATGGATATCCTTGGCTTATTTATGACACATAGATTCTATATTTATATATTTTAGTTGATTTTGAGGTCATACGTATGGGTAAGGATCCTTGGTGAAGACTTTCAGACATAATTTTCTGCATTTGAGGTAGGTTATGGATTAACTTTCTTCAAACTAAACTGGATAGTTAATACTAGTATAAAAGCATGTTATGGGTAAGGGAACCAATCATGAAAATATTTTTATTACAGTTTTGTCCCCGCATGGGGGCCTATAGTGTTGTTAATTAGGAAATTTGATACATTATTTTCTCTGTGTGATCGTGTGGGTCTAATATAATGTTATTGGCTTGGTATTTGTGCAATTGGTTATTCTTATTGGTGGAATTTTTCGAAATTAAAAATTATATAGTAGAAAATGGCAATTTATGGTATATTTTACTCTATTGGTAGATAGATTATGGTTGGCTTATTGAGTGGAATTTTTCTCACGTACTTGGTATATTGGTTGGATTTTGGAAATTCTCATTTTGGTTGATTGTGAGAATTACATCCTCATATCATATACACTCATGAAACATTGGTACCACGGTGGAAATGGAAGTATTAATTTTTCTGACAGAAATATAACATCCTTAAAAACCTCTGCCGATGTATGTGTCGGAGAGGAGTTATAGATATTGGATTAGTATTGGATATTGGATTGTATATGAGTTGATGAACCCCCCATGAATCCTACCTCGGGAGCATAGCTCGGTAGGTGTATATAAATGTTGTGTGATGACCTCGTGTATCACATCATCATCATTTTCATTGCATTCATACATTGTGCACATTTGTGTTATGTTTTTGTTCTTGACTTGATATCTATCTATTTGCATTTCTTTCTTATATTTGTATTTGGTATAATTTTATATTATAGAACTGTTAGTAGAGATAGTATAGGCTACCGTTTGGGTCATTTTCTGATTACAGATCATATGCCTATAGTTTGTGTTTATATACCTTGCTCAATCGGCCTATATTACCCACTGAGTACAAGTGGATCATACTCACCCCTACTATAACCTTTTGGTGCAGATCCAGGTACGAGTGTGTTGTACAGTAGCTTATTCAAGTAGTGTTTAAGTATTTTAGTGATCGATCTATGCTTCTAGAGTTGATCTACTAGCTCTTCTTATTTAGTTTATGTCTTATCTTTGTATTCTGAGACAGATTATGATCTTTAAGACTGCCAATTATATATTTTGACTTTTGAGAAGTACTTAGTTGGTTCTTAAACTATGACACCATATTTTAAGGTGATTTAAGGTACTATTGCTATGTATTTTTCTTCTATTACTGTAATTGTATGGTTCGACTTTGTTCTAAAAGCCTTACCTTAGGATTTAGTATTATTTTATCATTTCATATTAATATGGGTGATAGGCTTACTTGTCAAGGCTTGCCATGACAAGTGCCATCATGACCCGTAATTTTTGGGTCGTGATAAATTAGTATCAAAATAACCAGGTTCATTGGTCTTATCAGTGTAAGAATAGGATATTTAGTAGAGTTCTATAAATTGATACGTAGACTTCCATATCTATCTTTGACAGACTATAATATACCTTTAGAAAACTTTTCCTATTTTGTTCATATGATGGGGATTTTGTATACATTGTGTTATAAATTGAGTTTTACTCTTTTTTCTCTGCAGATGGTGAGGACTAGATCTCGTGAGGCTAGAGATACAGAGCCTTTATCTGAGGAGAGATCTTAGTCTATAGGGCAAGTTATGGGTCATGGACGGGCCTCGACTAGAGGATGGGCATGAAGATCTGCCCCGTCCAGAGGTAGCACTAGGACTCTCCCCTGAGCCTTTAGTCGATCATGTTGGAGATATAGGGAATACTCTAGTCCTACAGAGTTCTTCTATCATGATCTTAGAGGGGTTATTCTTCAACTGCTAAAGCGTATAGAGGTTGCTCCTTTGAGTACACTTGGTGTTCCTCAAGCTCTGAGTATTATATCTCCATCTATGCCAGATTCTACCTATGGTATTCCTCTGGTTCCGAGTATGGATCATCCAATGATACCGACCTCTGCTTATGGTACTCCATGAACTTTAAGTGTTGTCCCTCCTTCTATGCCGATATTCGAGTATGGTATCTCAAGATTAGGAGTTTAACCTTTATCTATATTACCTCCTCATATGGGGTCTCAGCCATCCAAATTCACTATGTCTCTTATTATTACAAATACACTTATGTATTTTGAGGATTAGAAAAGGTTTGAGAGATTCACTCATTTTGGTCCACCTAGATTCAGTGGCGCTGTGGGCGAGGATGCCTATGAGTTCTTGATTGATTATAGAGAGATTTCATAACCTTAGATCGCTTAAGTCACATGGGGTTTCTTACACTACTTACCAGTTGAGAGATACAGCCACGAATTGGTAGGGGTCACTTGTTAGTGGCTGAACTCTTGGCTTGCCAGAGATGATTTGGGATCAATTTGCTGAGGCCTTTTTGGACATATTTATACCTTTCTATTTGAGGGATCAGATGAGAGATAAGTTTCATCACTTAGAGCAAGGCTCCATGATTGTTGAGGAGCATGAGGCACACTTTCATGCCTTTTTTAGATATTCTTATGCTAGTATTTCCATTGAGTTTGAGAATATTTAAAAGTTCATAAAGGGGTTGGATGTTTCTCTTCAGCTATCTACTACTCAGATAGTAGTTTCACGGGTATCATTTCAGCGTATAGTAGATCAAAAAAATATGACTAAGTATATTCATTGAGCGTCTCAGGGTGGCGCCAAGATGGTGTGCCATCAGAGCAAGTTCAGATGTTATACTACTAAAGAAAAAAGTTCTAGAGGTTTCTGTAGGTATCACAGTAGGCCGATGCAGGCTGCCTTACAAGGTTCAGGTAATGGTTCTTCTATTTTAGTAGCTTTGGGTGGTCGATCTAGCTTAATTGTACCTCGTGCTATTAAGTTAGGCCATAAAGTTCGCTTTATGTGTGATGAGGTTGGCCATTTATCTAATAAATATCCCCTTGTGTTTTTAGAGATACTCCTATAGCAGTTGTGAGAGGTAGAGTATTTATTAGAGGTGTACGAGACAGAGGTAGTGGCGTCTGTGGTGGTAGTCATATGGCTACTCAGTTAGGTGGTGGACATTGATAGTGTTATGCTATACCATCCAGATTATAGGATTAGGCTTTTGACGTTGTTTCACAGGTATCGCCCATGTTTATTTTAGATTTACATCTATGTTATATGATCTGGGGTCAACTTTCTCATATGTGTCTGCATATTTTGCTATGGGTTTTGATTCTGCTAGTGAGCCTCTTTCTATGACTATCTATGTATCTACTCCTTGGGAGACTCTTTAGTAGTGGATCGGTTACACTGATCCTGTGTTGTGAATTTCATGGGTTGTGAGACTTGGGTAGATCTAATTATTCTTGATATGGTAGATTTTGACATCATCATGGGTATGGATTGGTTAGCTCTTTAGCATGTTGTCCTAGACTGTTATACTAAGACCATGACTTTAGTTCTATCGGGTGTGCCAATGATGTCTTGAAATGGTGCGCTTCATTCGGGTCCCAAGAGGGTTATATCTTTTCTTCAGGCTTATCATTTGGTAGAGAGGGGTTATTTGTCATATTTGGCAAATATTCATGATGCTAATGTTTCTTCCCCGCCTTGTTTGGATTTTGTTCATATTTTCTATGAGTTCATGGGTATTTTTCTTATAAATTTGCTTGGTATGCCTTCGGATCATGATATTGACTTTGCTATTGATGTTTAGCCGGGCTCCAAGCCCATCTCTATTTTTCTTTATCAGATGGCCCCAACAGAGTTGAGGGAATTAAAGAATCAGCTGCAGAAGTTTTTGGATAAGGGATTTATTTGACCTAGTGTATCACCCTGGGGTGCGCCTATCTTGTTTATGAAGAAAAGGATGGATCTATATGTATGTGCATTAATTATCGACAATTGAACAAGGTGATGGTTAAGAATAAGTACCCACTTCCTCGTATTAATGATATGTTTGATTAGCTTGAGGGTACTTCCATTTTTTTTTAAGATTGATTTGAGGGTGGGGTATCACCAGTTGAGGATTAGAGCTTCGAATATTCTGAAGTCATCTTTTTAGACTTGGTACGACCATTATGAGTTCATGGTTATGTCCTTCAAGTTGACTAATGCCCTAGCCGCATTCATAGAGTTAATGAACCAAGTATTTTGACTTTATCTTGACTCTTTTATCATTGTATTTATAAATGATATCTTTGTTTATTCCAAGAGTGAAGACAATCATAAGGAGCATTTGTAAATTATGCTTCAGATATTGAGGGATGAGAAGTTGCTTGCTAAGTTCTCCAAGTGTGAGTTTTGGTTGGAGTAAGTCTCTTTCTTAGGTCATACGGTGACCAAGGATGGTATTATGGTCGATTCACACAAGATTATAGCAATTCACGATTGGGCTATGCCTACTCTCCAATCGAGATTCAGAGTTTTATCAATCTGGCAGTTTACTGTCAGTGCTTTTTTAGGGTTTTTCATCTATTACAGCTCCATTGACCAAGTTAACTCAGAAGAGGAATTCTTCCCAAAGGTTCGATGCTTGTGAGGTAAGCATTCAAAAGCTTAAGGATTTATTAACATCAGCTTCTATCTTGACTATGCCTAAGGAGGGCATGGGTTTTAAAGTTTTTTGGGATGCTTCAGGTGTTAGGTTAGGTATTGTGTTTATGCAAGAGGGTAAGGTGATTGTGTGTACTTCTCATTGGTTGAAGCCTCATAAGAGGAATTACCCTATCCATGACTTCGAGTTGTACATTGTTGTATCTGCTTTGAAGTTGTGGAGGCACTACTTGTATGAAGTTCGCTATATATTTTCTTCGATCATCATAGCCTTCAGTATTCCTTCACCCAGCGAGATCTTAATATGAGGTAGCATCATTTGCTTGAGTTTCTTAACGACTATGATCTTTATATTCTCTATCATCTGAGTAAGGCTAGTGTGGTTGTGGATGCCTTGAGTCGAAAGTCGACTAGCATATGTAGTTGGCTCATCTTTTAACCCAGGAGAGGCATTTGGCTTTAGAGGTTCGGTCTTTTGTTAACCAGATAGTTAGGCTTGATATTTTGACACTTGGTCATGTGTTAGCATTTTTTAGGCTAGATCTTTTTTTATGGATCAGATTTAGGCTCATTAGTTTGATATTGGTGGGTGAAGAGTGATTCAAGATAAGGTGTTACGTGGTGAGGATAAGGACTCGCTTGATTCAGATGGTGTTTTGAGGACTGCAGGCCGAGTTTGTATGTCGAGAGTGGGTGATTGGGAGAGATTGATATTGGAGGAGTCCCATTGTTCTAGGTATTCCATCCATCCTAAAGTGACTAAGATATATCTTGATTTGAGACAACACAACTAGTAAGGTGGTATGAGAAAGTATGTAGCGGATTTTTTAGCTCATTACCTATGTTGATAGCAGGAGAAGGTCAAACATTTAAGTATGGCTGGTTTACTCTAAAGGTTACCCATTCTTGAGTGGAAATAGGAATGGAAACTATGGACTTCGTGACTAGCTTGCCTCGTACTTCTTGTCATTCTAATAGTTAGGTCATCGTGGATTGATAGACCAAATTTTCTTATTTTATTCCTATTAAGTTTTCTTTTAATGCTGAGAGGTTGGCCTATATCTATATTCGTGAGATAGTGCATCTTCATGGAGTACCAATGTCTATCATCTCAGATAGAGGTTCAATGTTCACCTCTTACTTTTAGAAGACTTTTCAGGAGGGGTTAGGTACCCATGTTGATCTTAGCACACCTTTTAACACCCGAATCAATGGCCAGTTAGAGCAGACTATTCATGTTTTGGAGGATATGCTTTTCACTTGTGTTATGGACTTTGGAGGTTAGTGAAAGTAACATTATCTTTTGCAAAGTTCGCACAAAATAATAGCTACCATTTCAATAGTGAGATGGCTCTTTTCGATGATTTGTATGGTAGGCGTTATTGCTCCAATTGGTTAGTTTGAGGTTTCTAAGATTAGACCTCGTGGTACGAACTTGCTTCGTGAGTCTTAGGATAGAGTTTGGGTCATTCAGGAGAGACTTTGAGCGGCTCAGAGTAGGCAGAAGTGCTATGCGGATCATAGAGTTCGTGCCTTGAGATTAAGTGTTGGTGATATAATCTTCCTTCATGTGTGGTCCATGAAGGGCGTGATGAAGTTTTGGAAGAGTGGCAAGCTTAGATCAAGGTATATTAGACCATTTGAGATTCTTCTAACTACTAAGGATGTGGATTATGAATTAGCATTGCCCCCTGATTTATCAGTTGTTCATCCAGTTTTCATGCTTTAGCATTAAATTTTAGATGAATCTCCTATTATTCATTGGGATTCAGTGTAGTTTTATGAGAGGTTGTCTATTGTTGAGAATCTCGTCTCCATTCTAGCCAAGGATGTTAGGTGGATGCATTCTAAAGATATTATGGTGGTTAAGGTCCAGTAGAGATATTAACCTGTAGATGAGGCTACTTGGAAGGTCGAGTCCGATATATGTGGTAGTTATCCCTAACTTTTCTCTGATTCGGGTATTTCTCGTGCCTTTAGTTCGAGGACAAACTAGATTTCTAGTGGTGGATGATGTAATGATTTAATTTTTGGTGATTTTTGTGAATTATTAATTTCTGTGTGATTTGACTATTTTACCTCTCCTCATGGTTGCTTTTTGGTATTTTTTAGGTATATGGATGATTGACACGATTTATAATGCATCTCGATGTGTTTTGTGCGAGTTTTTAAGGTTTTTGGTGGTTAAAAGTCTTATTAATTGACATTTGGTGTGGTTTTATGGCTTTTGTATCTCATTTCAACCCTTGGTTTGGGAAATTGTGAAATTAGGTCTCGAGGGCCATCTTTATGAAAATGACATCTTTTCAAAAATTTGATATAACCATTGATTCCAGAGCATCGAATCTTATAGGGTAGCATAATTCGTTTGCATTCTCAAAATTTTGAATGAATCTCGAGGTGTCCGCGGAGACTTGGAATTTTCTATGTCTCCGAAGCTGGTGCATGAAAGTTGGTGTGACCCCTAAAGTAGCCCTTTAGGCACCTTAATGTAGGGCGCTTTAGTAGCCTATTAGGCCCTTTTGTGGCCCTGGCTAGCAAACAAGCACCGCCTTAGCGGTCACCTGGGTGCTTTAGCGTGGATTGCTAAAGCAGCCCAGGGTCCACTTTAGTGGTCTGCCAGCATAGTACGAGCACCGCTTTAGCGGGACTTGGGCAATTTAGCGCTACCTTTTTTTCTATTTTTACTATTTTTGAGACTTGGAGTTTGGGTTTTAGAATTATTTGACGATTTCTTCTATTTTTAAGTTTGGGTAAGTTTCAAATCCCTATTTCATTTTTTTTTCGATTCTTGTCGTTTAAAGCTTGTTAAAACTCAATTTCAAATGTGGAATTTGGGAATTATTGCTCGTAAGGCCTAAATTAGTATTTCTTCGATTTAAACCTCGATTTCAACCCATTTTTACTTGGATTATCTTCTATGGGTTCCTTTAATCATGGGAAATATATTTATGAACTAAAATTCTAAATTTACCCTTCTTTTTCAAAATCCATTCGGGGGTCATTTTGACCCAACTCAAAAATGGAAAATATGAGTATCGTTATCTTCTATGGGTTCCTTCAATCATGGGAAACATATTTATGAACTAAAATTCTGATTTTACCCTTCTTTTTCAGAACCCATTTCGGGGGTCATTTTGACCCCAACTCGAAAATGGCCAATATGAGTATTATTGGCTTTCTTTTAATGCGTAAATTCTACATTTGAATATTTTAGTAGATTTTAAAGTTATACGTGAGGGGAAGGCTCTGTTTTGAAGGATTTTGGGCCCAGTTTTCTACATTTGAGGTAGGTTTTGACTTAACTTTCTTCAGACTGGACTGGATAGTTAATACTAGTATAAAAGCATGTTATCCATAAGGGAACCAATCATAAAAATATTATTATTACTGTTTTATGACGTGGGGGCCTTTATTGTTGTTATTTGGTAGATTTGAGACATTATTTGCTATGTGTGACCATGTGTGATATTATATGATGTTATTGGCTAAGTATTTGTGCAATTGGTTGTTCTTCTTGGTAAAAATTGTCTAAATTTGAAATTATGTTGTATCAAATGGCTATTTATGGTATATGTTACTCTATTGGTACATGGATTATGTTGGATCATGGATGATTGGCTTATTGAGTGGAACTTGGCTCACGTACTTGGTATATTGGTTGGATTTTAGAAATTCTCATTCTGGTTGGTTGTAAGCATTAACTCCTCATATCATATACATTCATGAAACATTGGTACCACCGTGGAAATGAAAATACTAGTTTTTCTGAAAGATATGTGACATCTTTAAAAACTCTCTACTGATATATGTGCCGGAGAAGAGTTACAAATATTACATTGGTATTAGATATTTGACTATATATGTGTTTTCTAACCACCCATGGATCCTATATCAGGAGCATAGCTTGGTAAGTGTATACAGTTGTTGTGCAACGACCTTGTGCATCACATCATCATTATCATCATCATCATCATCATCATTTTCATTGCACTCCATATATTGTTCACATTTCGTGTTGTGTTTTCGTTCTTTACTTGATATCTATCTATTTGTGTTTCTTTCTCATATTTGTATTAGGTACATATGTATATTTTATAACTGTTAGTGGAGACGGTGTGAGCTACCGTTTGGGACATTTTCTAATTGTTGGTGGCTTGGCCATAGTTTGTATTTATATACTTTATTTTCTACTTTGTTCAGTCGGCCTATGATACCTACTGAGTATATCGACCATGCTCACCCCTACTGCACCATTTTGGTGAAGATCCAGGTACTAGTGAGCCGCACGATAGCTGATTTAGGCGGTGTTGGAGTATTTTCGAGGTAGCGGTCAGTTTGCGCTTCCAGAGTTGATCTAGTAGCTCCTCTTGTTTAGTTTATGTCCTATCTTTGTATTCTAAGATAAATTATGATGTTTTAGACAATCAATTCTATATTTTGACTTTCGAGAAGTACTTAGTTGGTTCTTACACTGTGACACTAGATTTTATGGTGATTTATAGTATTGTTGTTATGTATTTTTCCGCTATTACTGCAACTGTGTGGTTCATTTTTGTTCTAGAATCCTTGCCTTGGGATTTAGTGTTGTTATCATTTCATATTATCTTGGGTAATAGGCTTACTTGTCAAGTCTTGCTGCGATAAGTGTCATTGTGAAGTTTTAGTTTGTGACAGGTTGCAAAGACGACAATTAAGCAGGGAAGCAGTCATACCTGGAGCTAAACTTTGGAGAAGTGACGTCGGCGATGGAATATTTCTATGGCTATCATTGGAGTTTATGTTGTTGTTGATGTTATTGGCTTGTTTTTGTTAGGTTGTTATTACTACCGTGACGTATTGCTGCTGCTATCATTTTGTTGTCATGACTTCAGTGGAATAAAAACCGTGACGTATTGCTGCTGCTATCATTGTTGTTGTCATGACTTCAGTGGCGGAGTATGACATCAGTACGGAGTGCTATCGTTGTTTCTGCTACAGTTGGGTTGATGACATTGTTGTTGCTATCATCTTTACTCCTATAGGGTGTATCAGGTAATTAGAAAAGGGGTAATAAGGGTGATGGGTTGATCGGGTAAGGCGGTATTTGGGCCGGGAAAACATAATGGTCGATTTCTGTAAAAAAAATCATTCAAAAACTGACCACTTGTGGTCGATTTTTATTAAAAATTAAATTAAAAAGTATAATAAATTGTGTAATATTTTTTTTTAATTGGGGGTAGGGGAAGAGGAATGAGAGAGGGGATTACAATGTGGGGAATCGAACCCTCACTAACAAGGTGGAAGTTCAGGTAACTAACCAACTAAGCTACTAAGATTCTCCAATTGTGTAATATTTCTAATAACATAAAATATGATTTGATACAATGTATATAAATCGGATAATTAGTTAATTCATTATCACATTAATACAAATAGTATATTTCCTCAATCACATAATAATATCATTGTATATCGTATACTAGGATGGATTTTTCGTTAATTATCTTTTGAATACGTATTATATACCTTATAATACAGCATATTCTAGATATAATCTGATGAATTATCAGTTAATTAGCTTATATTATTAAAACTTAAATAGTATACTATTACCTCGATTATATGATACCAACATATTATTCAATATACTTGGATAGATTCAATTATCTAGATTTTGACTACTACGTACATCACTACACGAGATACATCTCTATATATATGCATATACTCGATTGACTATCAACTTCTGAATATGTACTAGATACGATCACATAAACAAGTATGTATATTATCTCGTAATACAACACATTACATATACTCCAATGGATTATCAATTAGTATTAGTTTACATTATTATAACTCCAACAATATATTATTACCTCGATCGTATGATATCAATGTATTTAATATACTTAGATAGATTCAATTATCTAGTTTTTAACTACTACGTACATCATCACACGAGATATACATAGATACATATATACTTTGATGAATTATTTTTTAATTTAACTTGATTATTATAACTTCAACAATATATTATTACCTCGATCGTATGAGATCAAACGTACTATTCAATATACTTGGCTACGTTCGGTTAGCTTTTGGCTACCACGTAAATAACTACATGACATATATATGTGTGTGTTTGTGTGTGTATATATATACTAGATGAACAATATATTTATTTTAGTGCAGCATAAGTAAGAAATAAAGATTATGTTTTATGTTATTTATTTATTTTATATAATGCATTTAATGTTTCTTAATTTCTTAAATATTTTTTAAACAAAATTTGACCACAAGTGGTAGGTTTTTCTTAATTCTTTTTACAAGAATCAACGGCAAGTGGCCAATTTTACAATATTAATTGATTTTTATTTTTACTACATATGGTCGGTATAATTAATAATATATTTTAAAAATATATTGGGTTTTACGTTTTTTAGTTATTTTATTTATATTAATATTTTTGAAAAAAAAAAAACAACCACAAATGGTTGGTTTTATTTAATATTAGTTGTTTTTAATTTATTTTGACATAACCAACCACATGTGGTCAGCTTTTCTTTTTAAAAAAAAATTCTAAAAATTTAAAAAGAATTTTTAAATATTTATTTTATTTATTTTTTGGTGTTATTGACCACAAGTGATCGATTTTAGTAAATTATTTTTCGCGGGTTAATTTAATTTGTTTTCCACATTTTAAAATACAAAACCGACAACTTGTGGTCACATTTTGATTTTAAAAAAATAAAATTATTAAAAGCCTACCACTTATGGGCGGTTTTGACGACCACCAGTTGTGGTCGATTTTTTGTGGCAGATTTTTCTTTTTTTTTTTTTAATTAGTGGTTCTTCTATAAGCTGTAAATTGGTATTAGTCTTTTAAAACTTTTGCGATGGAATTCTTTTCCAACAGATACTTTCCTTCCTGGAATGAAAATGGACAACAAATTGAAGTTGACTTACTCAAGAAGTGGGAACTACACATTCCAATTAGATCAATCAAGTGACAAGAATTATGTTATACTTCTGAAGTAGGGCGTAATTCACTAGAAAGGATCTGCAAAATTAGCTGCTTCTGGACACTTCAACTTCGCTGAGATGCGTGGTTACGTCTCCTACATGCTATCCAACTTCACTGAAAATGACATTATCAATTCTACAGTTGGTATAAAGAGATTAGAGAATGACCTTTGATGTGGTTAGTATTAAAAGATACGTCTAATTTGTATAAGTATTGTGGAATGTTAGGCATTTGTAACATTAATCATGGACTAGTATACAAGTGTTAGCTCCGATTTGAGCTCAATTCTGCAGAAACTGTAGGTCCAAGAGAATTCTCAGGTGGTTTTTCGAGGATCTCATGTAAATCTTGCCAAGAAGATAATGAAGAACCACTTGATACATTCTTAAAACTGAGATCAACAAAATTTAGTAGTCCAAACCTGTTAAACGAAACAATTGATACCCATTATGTTGTAGTTTTTGTTGCTTTACACTATACAAAATATTCATTTACTTATTTTTCTAACATTTAGTACTTTCAAATTAAATAAAATTGTGACTATTAGTTTTTTCCTTAAATAAACTATATAAGATCTCCTAATATTTAGAAATTTAATATCAAATAAGAGTCTACTTACATAAGCGCTAATCCTTTCCTTATTTGAATTATTATTTTACAGAAATTGTTATTCAAGGTTTTCTTAAACTCTTTTGAAGTAATAGTGTCATTAAATGACTCTACCAGTCTTTCGTGTTGATACAGCATTTACTTAAAAGGTGCACAAATTATTTATACGAAAATTTAAAAGGTATAAAAAGTGATAAATTTAGAAGGAAAAAAATGGAGAAGTCCAATTATCATTTCCTAAAGTTACAAACAATTAAAAAAAAAAAAAGTTCAGGGAATAGCTCTTTTACATGTGATAACTAACAATTTTTAAAATTTAATTAGTTATTGACGGTTTTGTAGTGATTGAGATGAAATACACGTGCATTGTGAGTATATTAGTAAGATTTTCGTATATTTTTAAAGTAAATATTATGTGCAAGGCACCTATACAAACTGAGTGAAATGTTGGTAAATTTTTTTGTATGTCATTTTGTGCAATAATGAAATAAATATATCTAATTCTCCGTTAATTTTTATTGTCACATCTCGCTTACAAAAGTCAATTTGACTAAACTTCATGAAATAATTTAATATATTAATTAAATACTTTAAATTTAAAATTTAGATGATTGAAAAGTATACGACAAATGTTATAAGATGCAATCATTCTCACATTAATATGATGAAAAATACATCTTAAAACATTAATCAAACTTCATATATAATTTAATTCTTAAAAAGCAAAACATGACAAATAAAAGTAAATGGAGGGAGTCCAACAAACTGGCCGCCAAAGATTCATAAGGGAGGGGATCTAAACCCCGTTAATATGATTGATATTATCATTTTTAGAAATTTAAATTTGTTAGTGGTAAAACTATCGTATTATTAACTTTCTAATACACAATTTTTTATTTTTTTCATTGCAACTTTCAAGCTGCATAGTGGAAACATTTTAGGGCAAATTTCAGAAATAGCATACTTTTTTCCTTAATTATGAGTTTCATAACAACAGTTTCATAATTACATAATATAGCAAGTTGTATTTTGTATTTTTGCAAACTGCTGCTACAAAAATACAAATACATATGATTTTTACTGTTCTTATGATCGATATGTATTTTGTATTTTTGCAAACTGTTGCTACAAAAATACAAATACATATGCTACAAAATGTAATTTGATAAAAGTGTTGCTATTTTTTGTAATTTAATACTTAAGTATGCTACTTTATGTATTTTTTCCAATATTTTATCCTTCAACCCATGACCCGTATGAAAATCAATAAGGTCTATCAAAGAATAAAAGATCTTAAGGAGAAAGGCAAAGGTGGTGAGGAAGTAAGAGTGCGAAGGCTGTCAGTAAGGGCACTGAGAATAGGGAATGAATAGAGTAATCCTTTTATCGAGTTACAAGGAGATTGAGGAGGAGATTGAGGAGCAAAGTGTGTTGATTTATTTAGTCTTTCCTTACACATAAATTATGTAAAAAAACATTATTAATATTTAGAACTTTAAAATTAATTATATACCATTAGTATTTATTTATATCATTTAAATAAATATAACATTTATTAAAATGTCAATTGCTACTTCTTAGTAATTAGTTTTTATATACAATTTTAGTGATTAACACGAGATACACGTGCAACAGAAGTATCCTAAACTAGTAAATAAAAATATGGCTATATTTTGTTGTAAACTAATAACTTTAATGTACATATTTTGATGCAAGTGAAAGCACTGCATGATCAAGATTTAGCGATGAAGAAGAATATTATGATCCCCCATGAGAAGGTTAGAAGAATAAAGATGCAACATGTTGAGTTTTTGGGATTTTGGGTCACTTTTGGGCACAATTTGCATTTAGGGTCACTTTTGGACCCAAGTTGTAATAAATGGCCTTTAACCTATAAATAGCTAGGACTCTCTTTATTTTAGGTTTCGATGATTTTGGATGATTGTATGCACTTATGAGTGTTTTATCGAAATTTGTTGAGAGCTTTCTTAGATTCTGAGAAAAGTTGGTTGCTCTAGAATCCTTCCCGTAAGGCCCTCGTAGAATATTGGTGGTTATTGGTGAATGATAACAAGACCTAGGGTTTAATACACCCTTTGATTGTCCTCACTTTATCGATTTGTGTCAATCTAGCTATCTTTCATCTCTTTTATCCTTTTACTTGTTTGTCACAATTTCCATAAATTTTTCCTTATTCTCATGTGTTTTTCATTTTTGTATTGTGGTTCGTATCATCTGGCATCAGAGCCAATCTCGATATCGTTCCCATGAAGTCAATTTTAGGTCTCATTGTATTGAAAAATCAAAAAATCACAAAAAATCACTATTTCTGTTTTTGTCCCTAGGTCAAATTTTTAGTTTTTGATTCTTGTGCTTTCTTGTGTTTTTGGTGTTAGATACTTATTTTCTAACACTATTAGAGTCTAAATCTCAAATTTCAGCTTAATCTGAGTTGATTTGAAGGTTTTACCATTGATGAGTTGATCTTGAAGAAATTTCGAAATAGGTCTTCAAATCTTAGAATTTTGGATTGAGATTGAAGGTTGAAAAGTATTGGGGTTTGTTTTCCATACTGAGAGGAGCTTCGGTTTCAAATTTGGTGAGATTCTGAGTTGAAATGAGTGAGTTGGGGTTTTGAGATCTTTATCTTTGTTCTTGAGTTCTTGGTGAAGAAAAAGCAAAAAAGTAAAATTTGATCCAAAACCCTTGGTGCAAATTTTGGAAAAGTATTTTTTGCCCAATAAGGGGGAAATTATAAGGTGAAGTGTGTCCCGAAAGGTCACAGAATCGAAGGAATCAACCTTGGGATATGGAGCACGAATTTTAATAAAGTTAGTTGTAACTGACGACTTGAGTTCTGACCACCTATCTTGTGGCGGCCGGCCACTAAAGCTGTAGCCCAAGTCCAATCTTGCACCTGTTCGGGTTAAGGTGCGACAGACCACCAAAGTGCTGATGAACCGACGCTTCAGCCGTCACCCTAAGGCTCCTAAATCTCTTTACTAGATAAGGGGCAACAGGAGGTGTAATGAACTGCCATGGAGTTGACGAGCCACCGCTCCAGCCATCACCCCAGGACTCTTCAACCCCCGTCACTTGTTAGGGTGTAACGGACAAGCTGACTGACCTCACCCATCTGATGGGCCATCCATCCCATAGGTCGTCGGGGTCCCCAAAACTCAGTAAGCTCTCTTTGATTCCTAGTTTTCAATTCCTTGATTCTCAAACTCTTCGTCTTGATTCTTGTAGTTAAGTAACAACTAGTTATCACTCTACTTAATTATGACTAGTTCTTGAGTTTGTTTTCTCTCTTGTCCTTTTATTTATGTGCTTTTCTTATTTATTTCTTAGTTAATTTCTTCATTTCAAGTCCTTTAGTTTTAATCAAGTTGTTCATTCTTCTCTCAACTATAATTTATTCCACTCGAGAGAACAACCAAAACTAACACAAACGATCAAAGAAACCAAGAAATTGAACTAAATCGTGATTTCACTAACATTGACCTTGTTGCTAGTTGTATTGAGTGTCTTATTGATAGGTACCATGGCATCGGGAGACAAGATTTAACCTAGCTCAAGCGGGATGAATGTTGAAACTCTCATGGAAGCTATAATGGAGTTACGACAAGATATGAATGAAAAGCTTTCCAGTTTAGAGGTGAGAGTGATGAATTTAGATGGAAGGATGGTGAGTGTGGATGGAAACCATAATTCTTCAAATAATACTCCTTAACACCACCTCCGAGTTTCCTCAAGTGGGAAAGCCCAAGAGACCTCGGCTACCATCTCTCCAAGAACTCTTCACCATATGTTCTACCCTTCTCTGCAAGTAAGTGCTCCCTTACCCACTACTACCGACCAAACTCCACCACATGTGTCCCGACCACCACAATTTTCACCAATAAATGCCCCAAATCCTTTTCCAAGACCCACATACTCTCACTCCACCCTACCAAACACCAAAAAACCAAGTACCAAACTACCAAGCTACCCAAGGATTGAACCCATAAGGACTCAATCCACCCTACTGCTCATCCTATCAAGGACCACAAATTCAAGAACCACTCTTCTAAAGATCACCAAACCTGAATCCACCCTACCAAGCTCCATATAACCAAATGCCACCAAACCAAATTCCACTCATTGAAGTTCAAAGAAAATATTTAGGATATGAAGATGGAGGGTCTGATATGGTGTACATGAACATGGTCCAAGGGATTAAGGTAGTTAGGGAGGTCGATACATGGGTCTCAATTCTATCAAGGTTACTCTTTTTATCTTTAATGGTGGTAATAATCCCAAAGGGTACCTCAAATAGGAGTCACAATATGATAGGATCTTCAAAGATAATGATTTATTCGATGTTAAGAAGATGACCTATATCGTTGCTCAATTTGAGGGATATGCTTTGACTTGGTAGGAATTTGCTAAATGAACATAAGGGATTCTTCATGGAGGCCAAGATCCACCATAGAAAGTAATGAAGGCCCTTATGAGATCCAAATATGTACCGGAAAGATATAGACAAGGGTTGCTTGCCAAGTTGTATAATTTGAGACAAGAAGACAGGAGTTTTGAAGCATACTATGATGAATTCCAAAACCTACTCTTGAAGCTTGATTACAACAATGGTGAAAATCATACCAAGATCCAGTTTAAGGTGGGATTGAATCAAGAAATTGCCTCTTGAATGTCAATACACAAGTTTGCCTAGATGGATAATCTCTTAGAGGTGGATATTGATATTGAGAGAGATATAAAATTGGAGAAGGGGGAAACTAAGATCAAGATGGGGAGTCAAGGCTTCTAAGTTCAAGAGGAATTTTGATAAGAAGATCATTGAGAGTAGTTCTCTATGGCACCCACCGAGAGAAAGAGGTGATCTTAATCTTAAGGGTGCTCAATGTTTTAGATATCAAGGATAGGGTCACCAAATGAGTGAATGTCCAACATAAAGAACCATCATACTTCAAGAAGGTGATCCATACTACAAATATGAAGTGGAGCAAGAAGAAGGAGTTGGTGATCTTGATGAGAATATGGATGTTGGTGGGAATCCATGTGATGGGGATATCACATTCCTAATTTTCTAGCCAACAAGGTGCTAATTAAGGATTCTTGGCCTCAAGAAGGATAGCTTAGCATTCCAGTCTACTTGGCTATGCATATGCTCCTTCCCGCTTATAAGAACTCCTCGAAATTTCTTGGTTTTTAATAAGATGAACCTTTGAATTTGAGGATAAATTCTATTCAAGAAGGAGAAGATGATGCAAGTAAAAGTGTCGTATGGCTAATATTTGGATATGAAGAAGAATATTGTGACCCCTCATGAGAAGGCTAGAAGAATGAAGATGCACCATGTTGTTTTTTGGGGCTTTTGGGTCACTTTTGGTCCCAATTTGCATTTAGGGTCACTTTTGAGCCTAAGTTGTAATAAATGTCCTTTGTCTTATAAATAGCTAGTACTCTCTTTATTTTAGGTTTAGATGATTTTGGATGATTGTATGCACTTGTGAGTATTTTATTAAAGCTTGTTTGGAGTTTTCTTTGATTATGAGAAACATTAGTTGCTCAGGAATCCTTCCCGTGAGGCCCTCGTAAGAGATTGGTGTTTATTGGTGAATGATATGATGGTCTAGAATTTAATATACCCTTTGGTTGTCCTCTTTATAGATTTGTGTCAATCTAACTATCCTACTATAACTATCCTACTATCCCTTTTATCCTTCTATTTGTTTGTCACAGTTTCCATCAATTTTCCGTTGTTCTCATGTGTTTTCTGTTTTCATATTTTAGTTCGTATCATATTTGAAATTATCCCTTTAAAGTTTTTGGGTTCCTTAGGCAAAATAAAAATTTAATATAGTGATTAAGGCAGCTTGAAACCCACAACCAAGAGGTCAACAAAGCTTTATTAGGCTCCTTCTCTGTCACTAGACCAATAAAAAACTTCATGTGTCAGCTCTTAACTTATAATTCTTATATATATACTAGATTTCTCAATATAAATACAAGATCTACAAAAAATTTACTAGATTTTTAAAAGAATTCACCTACCCCTCTGAATCCGCCCCTGCATGAGGGTTGTCCAATATTGTAATAGTAAGAATGACATTTAGGTAGGTTATGGAGGGATTTGTAAGTAGATTAGAGTATGTGAAAAGGCTGATGGCAGAAAGAGCAACTTGAATGTTAAATCCATCCAGTTGTTTGAGCATTATAGGAAACAGTCATAGTGTCACACTATTAAGCAATAAAATTAGAAAAAATCCTATATCTGAAGTCAATTAAGACAAATCTGTATCAAGGTTACGCAACTTGCATTGTGAAGGTAATTAATGTTCACATAATTAATAAAGGAGAAAAATTGAGTCAATATGGTATTTTGACAATCATACCACATTTTATGTTCTCATATGATCAAGTGTTTCAAGTATGTTGGGAATGCTGCATGGGACTCTGTTGCACCAAAATATCGTACATCGAGCAGTTCAGACCACATGGTGAGGGGGCATACTGGCCACCACAATCATTTTCTATAATTGCTAACAAAAAGTATTCATAGAATAAGTTGGGTAAACTACATAAATAACCCCTTAGTGGGTGGCTTTGCTTTTTATCCTTCATGAAAAAAATTCTGCAAAACTAGTATTCCTTCTTTTTTATGTATAAAACAAATAACTATTTGCCCCTTTATACCTCAAATATATTAAAATAGCTCTCCATGTTTATTTATCTTTCAACTTCTATTTTTTTTTCTTTTTTTCTTTTTTCTTTTTTCTTTCTTCTTTCTTCTTTCTTCCTTCTTCTTTCTTCTTTCTTCTTTCTTCTTTCTTCTTTCTTCTTTTTTCTTTTTTCTTTTTCCTTTCTCAACTTTTACTTTTTTTCCTTTAATCCTCTTAATTTTATTTGTTTAAAAAAACATTGTTTTTTATTTTTTTTGGTTTTTATTTTTTCTTTAAAAAAAAAATAGCCTTTATTTTTCTTTTATGTTTAGTTTTGTCGTTTTTTGCATTATTTTCCTTTTTCTCAATCTTTATTTTTTTTCTTTTCTCCTCTCAACTTCTAATTTTTTTCCTTTTCTCTTTTTTATTTTCTTTAATTATTATTTTTTTCCTTTTTTAAATGTTTTTTCTTAATTTTTTCTTTTTCCATAACTTTTATTTTTTTTCTTTTCTTCGATGCCTTCCAAACAACAAATACACTCAAGTACAAGAGTTGACACTATCATATTGTGCCTTGATTTATGAGATTCTCTATTAGTATTGCCTCTAAGATGAGACATAGCCCAAGAACCTCTCAAAAAATAAGTAACTTCCCATGGAAAAGAGTTAAAACTACTTTACTAAGACAAGACTTCAATGTTTTTGGGTGTGATTTGTGCAAGTTTGTGATTTTTGAAGGTTAATAAGCTTTATAATTGACTTCGATCAATATTTATTGTTTTATGTGTTGGTTGAAAAATCAGATTGTGTCGGAAGAGTCGAAATGTTGATTTTAGGTTGGTAACATTATTGGTGTGATTTTGCGGCATTGGTATCTCATTTTGAACTTCAATTCGGAAGTTGTGAAATTGAGTTTCTCGGTCAATTTAATGAAAACAACATTTTTTTATATAGTCATTGAGTCTGTAACGTCGAATTTAGTAGGGTAGCATAATTCATTTGTATTCATGAAATTCTGAACAAATAACAAGGGTTCCACAGAGACTTGAAAATTTTTTCATGTTCAGCTAGTGCACCACCCAGCTGGTGTAGCTGCCAAAGTGCCATTTTGGTCGTTTTAGCGGTAGGTGCTAAAGCGTCACTTGGCCGCTTAAGCAACCGGATCTAGCTGGACAAGGGCTCTTTAGCAGTGCCACATCCGCTTTAGCGGAGGGTGCTTTAGCATTGCCCTATCTGCTTTAGCAGAGGGCGCTAAATCGACCTTTGTCTACTTTAGCGGGCTGGCATGCTTTGGCGAGTATTGCTAAAAAGGTACTTGACCTCTTTAACAGTGACCGCTAAAGCGACTATTTGACCGCTTTAGGGGTTAGTGCTAGACCCATATATACATACATATATATATATATATATATATATATATATATATATATTTCTTAATTTTTTCACTATTTTTTAGACTTGAAGCTTTGGATTTTAGAATTATTGGGAGATTTCTTTCATTTTGTAGCTTGGGTAAACTTTAAATCGTTATTTCAATTATTTTTCTTTGATTCTTGTCGTCTAAAGCTTGTTAAAACTCAATTTCAAACATGGAATTTGGGAATATGTGCTTGGAAATCGAAAATTAGTATTTCTTCAATTTAAACCCTAATTTCATCCTATTTTTACTTGGGGTTGAAGCATTCACTAGTGCAATATATTTAATCAATAGATTGCCATTTTCTATTATCAACATTCAATCTCCCGTTTCATCTCTTTATGGTCGTGATACTTTTCAGGCGGAGACCACTACCCTTTCTGAGATGGTTCTCTTCTATGATTTTCTTTAATCATTGGTAATATTTATGGACTAAAATTTGGGTTCTACCCTTTTTTTGAAAATACACTTCGGGGTTTCATTTTGACCCCAACTCAAAAATAGGCAATATGGATATCGTTGTCTTTCATTTAACCCATAGATTATATATTTGTCTATTTTAGTTCATTCCAAGATCGTTAGTGAGGGGAACGCTCGTTGAACGTTTCTGGAATGGGTTTTCTATATTCGAGGTAGGTTATGGCTTAACTTTCTTTAGACTGAGTTGGATAGTTAATAATGATATAAAAGCATGTTACGGGTGTCAAAACTAATCATGAAAATGTCTTTATTGCTATTTGTGTCCATATGGGGACCTACGTTGTTATTTGGTGGTTTGACACATTATTTTCTCTGTGTAACCGTGTCTTATATGATGTTGTTGGCCTGGTATTTATGTATTTGGTTGTTTTCTTCTTGATGGAAATTATCTTAGTCGGGATTTATGTGGTATCAATGGCATATTATGGCATATCTTACTCAATTGGTACATAGATTATGTTGGAACATGGATGATTGGCTTATTGAGTGGATTTTCACACATGTGCTTGGTATATTGGTTGGATTAGAAATTCTTATTCTAGTTGGTTGTGAGCATTATATCCTCATATCTTATACATTCATGTTTTATGACAGAAAATATGACTTATTTACCCTCTACTGATGTGTGTGCTGGAAAGAAGTTATGGATATATGATTGATATTGGTTATTGGATTGTATATGGATTGATATCCCACCATGGGTCCTACCTCGGGAGCACGACTCGATAGCTGTATATAGAGGTTGTGCGACAACCTCGGACATATCACATCATTATCTTCATTATATCTCATACATTGTGTGCTTTTTATGTTGTACTTCATTGCATTATTTGATGTCTATCTATTGTGATCCTTTCTAGTACTCATATTTGGTATATGTGTAAATTTTGAACTATTAAAGAAATGGTGTGGACTACCATTTGGGATATTTTTTATTACAGGTGACATGCCAATAGTGTGTATATTATATACTTTATTTTTTATTTTGCTCAATCAGCCTATGATACCTACTAAGTACAAGTGAACCATACGCATCCCTACATGCCCTTTCAGTGCAGATCCAAGTACAAATTCATCACGCGATAGATGATCGAGATTATACTTTGAGCATAGTCGATGTATAGGACGATCTATGGTTCCAGAGTTGATCTCTTACCCCATCTATCTAGTTTTATGTCTTGTTTTGTATTCTGAGACAGATTCACTTTCATCTTTGGACTATTAGTTGTATATTTTGCCTATGAAATGTATTTAGTTGTTTCTTACATTGTGCCACTGAATTTTAGGGTGACTTATGGTATTGTTTCTATGTGTTTTTTCTTTATCATCATATGTGATTTGGCTTTTTTCTAGAAGCCCTACATTAGGATTTGATGTTGATTTTCTCATTTCATATCAGCTTTGGTGATTGGCTTACTTGTTGAAGTTCTCCACGACAAGTTCCATCATGACCCTTAGTTTTTGGATCATGACAAATTCGTATCAGATCAGCCAAGTTTATTGGTCTCGTCAGTGTAAGATCAGGATGTCTAGTAGAGTCTTTGTAATACCCTGGGTTTTGGTCCTTGAAAATTTCTTGACCTTTGAGCTCACTGCCTTGACTACGACTGACTATATTAGTCGTAATGTCTCCATATGGGTCGTATGACCCAAACCATAGCCTAACCAGTATAGGCTGCCTTTGTTTCTGTATTGGTTATGACTTCAGCCTAATGAGTCATCAAGAGTCCATACGAGTCATGTAGTATAAATCGTATCCAAACCAGCATAGGTGTCAAACTTTTGCTTTGATTACAACTAGACTCAATGAGTCGTAATGATTCTATACGAGTTATAATGACTCTATACAAGTCGTAAGGTATCAATCATAGGGTGCCTAGTATAATTACCCAAATGTTCTTCCTTGATTATGATTATGAAAATGAACTTTACGATTCATAAGGTAACTTGATGAGTCGTATAGTGAAGTCATATGGTCAATAGTTTGGATGTCTAGAGACACTTTCTTGACTACGAGTCAAGGGAACATTTCGTATCCAGTCATTACAAGTCATAGGGTGACCCGCAATGACTGGATGGCAACTTTCAACATATTTAAGTGGGGTATTTTTGTTAGTTCCCTCCTTCCCTACTTAGACACCACATCTATAAAATACCAAAAAAGGGGTTATTTTTACCCTTTAACAAATAAGACACACTCGCAAGCTCTCTCAAATCCCTAAGGCAAGAAAAGGCTAGGGTTTTAAGAAATTGACATCTAGAGATTCTAAGGGGTTGATTTCTCTCTGAAAATCTTAATATCTCAGGCATGTTACTCTTCCCCAAGTATTATTTTGTTAAAGCATATATTTTTAAATTGTTGTTCATGAGGTTTTGACGTTGGTTAGGAATATGGGTTGAGGGTTTTGAATGATTGTTTTCTTAAATGATGCTCCCATGATTTATATGTAATTTTTCAAGCCTTATAGATAGTTTTAAACTTATGGGGTACATGGGCATGGTAAATAAACTAAGGGGTTGTGAATTCCCTATATTTTATAAGTGTTGACAATTGAATTGGTAATAACCTCAACTCAATCTTGTGAAATTGGTTTTGCACATGAAATTATGCGCATTGAACTATTCTTGAACTATTGTATATAATAAGAGGCCTTTCAAAACATAAATAGATTTAAGTTCGAATTGACTAAATGGGTTTGTGTCTGAATTGACTAAACGGATTTGAGTCCCAATTGGTTGAATATTTTAAAGTCCTATTGGCTGATGGGTGTGAGTCCCATTTGGCTAAATGGGTTGGAGTCCTGTTGGCTGTTGGGTTATAGTCCCAAATAGCTAAATGGGTTGGAGTCCTATGGGCTAATAGGTTAGATTCCCAGTTGGCTAAATGGTTTGGTTAGGCAAAATAATAAGCTTGCAAGCTATAGTCGGTATGATGATACCACTTGATAATGCCTTAATGAATGACTCCTTAAATGATTTAACAGGTTATGTGCTAAATGCTTTAATTGGACTTAAAGAAGGTTATGTAGCAAGGCTATGAAGGCAGAGGTCCCAATGGGATCAACACTAGAAACTGTATTTATCGGTGCGGGGGTCTAAATGACTGAATAATTTGAGTCCCCCTTATTACATGATCGGGTGTTCAAGTTAATCTTAGTATATAATTGAGAAGTTTGACTCCCCTGTGCATATAAGATGATTATTCTCTAGTTTATGCTACTACACGCATTGGGGCTCGACCAGGGTGTGAGAACAAGGGCCTAGCTCGTGGGTACTATTATGAAGGTTAAGCTGCATAGTCCAGGCTAATGTTTTACTCTCATGATAAGCTTTGTTCCCTATCTCGGCATGACACACATATATAGATGCATATGAATGTGTGCATTGATTTAAATTATTTGAACTATTTACCATGGCATTATTTTATCCCTTACCCTGAGTTAAATTCTATAGCTCATCCCGCTAACCATATTTGGACACTATATCCCCATACTATTCAGGACACGGAGACACTTCTACTTGTTCAGCTCAGTGATACGATTTTAGGGTTATCGGCAGTCAGCTTGAAGGGGTGAGCTTCCATTCACCGAAAGAGCTTCATTTTATGGTTTTGTTTTCTTTTGTCATAGACTTTTCTTTGGTCTTTTTTTGGCTATCATCGGGGGCATATCCTGACTTAGATTAATTTTTGGTTCAATTTTGTTTAGAGGATTTGTGGATTACTGTGGATGGGGTATTAGTTGTTGATGTATATAAGATGTCTTGAGTTTATCTTTATCTCTCTTGTTATATGTTTGAAATTCAGCCATCGTTAGTGTATTGTGTTCTATTTGACTAGGCAAAGGAGGTGTCTCTGGTCCATGGTGGACTTGAGATACCTATGATGGCCAGGTCCTGGTTTTGGTTATGACAAGTTGGTATTAGAGCCTAAGTTCATGGTCAATTGGGTGTCTAAAATTCGTGTCAAGTAGAGTCTCTTTTATGGGTGTGTAGCATACCACACTTATAAGGTAGGTTTATGAAGCATTTAGAAATATTTTCCTTTCTTATGTTCTACTCTCGGGTTGTAGAGTCTAGGATGTTGAAATCTCCTCTAATTCATTTTCTCTTTTAAATAAAATTCGAAAGGGATAAAACAAGCAATAGATATCACAACAATCACAACTACAATGAGAATAACAACTACACTTGTATGATCAATAAGCTTTTAATATAACCTCATTACATGTGATTAACACTAAGGATATCAAAACAATTTACTTTCTTGAAAATGCATTGTAAAAAGAAGTCAAACACTTCAAACACTCGGTCAAACTCAAGCAAATCATTTCATATAAATAATAATTATCCTTTAACACGTGAAATTACAAGTATGCCCGAAAGTCAGTCAACAACTTATAATTCAGGCCTTATTAATTTATATTTATTAATTACAGAATGCTCAAAGATCAATCCACAACTTATTCAAGAAAGCATTATCAAGTCATATTCATTAAATTCAAGTACTTATTTTAAGAACGCACATTCAACCCCAAGAAGTCTAACCTCTACTTCAACATTCATAAGTTCATTCACTAATCTCATCCTCCTTTATTTATATCAAAGTTGAATTTTTCTATCATCCAACAACTCCTACATTCAAATCATTACTAGGTTCAAGACCTACCCTATTAACCAATCATTTAACTCTATTCAATTTACAGTCTAGTTTTAGTCATACACCTTTATATTTTTTACTTCCTAACCCTTAGCCTAACTTGACCTTAAGCTTTTAAGTTACGTCATCGCCTCCTCATACTGGAATCAACTCTCATCACTAGCCTTAACCAAGATTATCCTATCTCCTTACTAAGCATAACATCAAGTTCACCATTTTATGATAATTAGGCTAGATCACTAGATTACGAGCTCACAAAATCTCCTTATCAGCTATACCCACAATGTTTCACATTACAATCCACCTTGGAGTCATAAAAGCACACAACATCCATCAAGGATTCATACAATAACATAATAATACATAATTACCCCTTTATTACATTAATTCACATTTTATCCATCCAAACTCCATGCCTCCAAGCCTAAGCATGATTTCTCCCTTATGGATATGATTACTAACCATAATGTACTACTGATAAATCATAACCAACCTGGGCACCTAGATGTTGCAACAAGTAAGCTATCTCATGGATGATCTTCCTTCTTCTTCACGTTTTGAAGGCTAAATTATCTATTAATAATAATTACTAGAGTAATTAATAAACTACTCTTCAAACAAATATCTTGAGAATTCAAACATACTAATTCTA
Source organism: Capsicum annuum (assembly GCF_002878395.1). Classification (NCBI taxonomy): domain Eukaryota; kingdom Viridiplantae; phylum Streptophyta; class Magnoliopsida; order Solanales; family Solanaceae; genus Capsicum; species Capsicum annuum. Next base: position 55,259,901 of record NC_061114.1, read on the forward strand.
CCATTATTCACATGTACAAATTTACCCAAGAGTCAATTCGCCATTAAAATAGTTCATTCAAGCTCAACCCAACTCCATTAATGAAATTTTTAGGCTAAGGGTTCCATCTTTATTGAATTCAATGTCTCCAAATATCAATTTTCATGTTTTAGAGTTACTAATTTATCTAAAAATTGTTAATCAACAATTTAGAAGTGATTTTAGGTGATATTAACTCAATTCATAGATTTTTTTCTTCAAAATATTATGAACCTAAGGCTCAAACTCCCAAGAATTCCACCATTAAAGGTTGTTCTAATGATTTTAGGATGTTAAAGAATTGAAAAATGAAGAAGATGACGGAAGAAACTAATTACCTTGAAAAAGAATCTTCATCCATATCAAGAGAAAATCGTCTCTCTAGGACTTAGAAATGAAATTTATGGTTTGGGGGTGAAACTTATCAAAAATGAGTTATAAACTGTTGTTTGTGTCGCTATAGCGGCCTGACCCGCTATGGTGCCTTGACCAGCTACGATACCTCAACTTTTTCAGTTCGGACAATCTTCAGTAAAATGGTCGTAATTATTTACTCAAGAATCAGACTAATGAACAGTTGATTGTGTTGGAAATAAAACTCAGAGATCTTTAATTTGGTGAATTTTGATCCCCGTAGCTCGTTATGTTCTTGAAGGAATGCTGGTTTGAAGTTGATCCTAGTTTAAACTTAACCCGAGATAAATCGTTACGGAAACTTTCAACTTAACTCTGTGCTAAGAGTATTGCATGACCTTAGTACATATCAAAGCACTCCCATACTAAAGAATCAATCCTAACACTTATTACAAATGAGAAGCAAACCCTTTACCGTAAATATTTTCAATAACGACGGAATCGATGATTACACTAACCCCAATCATCTCATATATATAATTTGTAGGTACTAAAGTAGCAGCTAGATATTAAATGAAAAAGAATTGATATAAAATTGAAAAGATGAGGATTCCTGGACAGTTTGTATACAATGGGCATGCATGCATTTTTTCTGAAATACATACTAGAGGTTCATATTCATAAGTCAAAATTATAAACTATTCCCTCCCCGCCCCCCCCTAAATGTCTAGAGCGAACATGCATGATGGTGTTTGATTCGAAATGCAGAATTCAAATGATATAAAAGTAATAAATTCAGAAAGCGCATTCAAGATTTTAAGAAGTAGATATACGAGAAATCAAGAAGATTCAAAAAAGAATATTGACAATCAAATAATGACCACATAAAATCAGAAGACATGTTGTAACCAAAAGGCATATGTATTCATAATACTCTATACACTAGTTATTAATAGCCCGGGCCCCAACAAATATTTTTTATAATATTATTTTAAAGTGTATAATAGATTTTTTTTATAGATATTTTAAGCTGTTAATTATTGTAATTTATAATACTTTTTATGTAATTTTCAAATAATATATATCGCTCTCGCTGTCCAAACTTTTGTGGCATTAATAGTTAATTACATTTTTTAAAATAATTTAAGTTTTAAATTATTGTGATTTATAATATTTTTTTTCTATTCTAATTTAAGTGTCATAATGCTTAGATAAACATAATAATTAATTATGAGTGATATGGTAAAGTTACGATTGAAGCAGCGAAGCAGACATGTTTTAATGACTCACAACAACTAATTAGAAGTGATATAACAAAATTACTATAAAAAAATATTTGTAATTTTTTTTTGATTAAATTATCATTTTATATCTATTTTACTTTTTTTTTTATCAAATATTATTAATTGATACAATGCTCAAATAGTCATAATAATTAGGGGAAATGACAGAAACGACACTTCAAATTAAACTATTTCCATAAAAATGGCCATGAAATTTAAATTTCACTTTCTAGCTATTTCAATTTACTGACTTGTTCTATACCGTTTCTACGCACCTTCTATACAATTTCTATACATATCTTATACATATAAATATTCTATATGAAAATTTTACAGTTTTGACACACAATTTATATAATAACTGTACATTATTCTTACATGTTTTATACAACAACTATATAATTTTCATACACTTTCTATATATTTTTTATATATATTTTATACATATACATATTTGATAAAACTATACAATTTCTATACATATATTTTATATAGATACATATTCTATTTAACAATTATATCATTTTTATACAATTTAATTATTATTTTTAAACAATAAAAAAAAAGCAGAATATCTGATCAGTTAAAAAATTTATAGCAAAAAAAAATTAAAATATTTTTAAAAGGGCCGAATTGTCCAAGTTGAATACTGTATCAGTATTGTATATAGACTGTATCAGTATTGTATATGGATTATGTAGGCCAAATTGACCCAAATTAGAAAATGACTATAAAGAGAAAATAGGGCCACTTTTTGAAAAATTTTCAAATTTGGGCAATTTGTTTTAAAAAGTGTTATAGAGTGTTCTTTTCCCTAATAATTAATTAGGAGTGACATAGTAAAATCAAGATTGAAACAACGAAACAGATATGTCTAATTAGAAGTGATACAACAAAATTACTATAAAAAATACTTGCAAAAAAAAATTAAATGGATCTCATATAAAACGTCAAGTAAATTTAACATTAAATATTATTAAGTTTTTAATACTTACATGACTTTATAATAATTTTTTAATATTTAAATAACTTATAATAATTAATTATGGGTGATACAGTCAAATTATGGGTGAAACAACTAAAGCAAACATGTTTTAATTTTTTATTAAATATTATTAATTTTTAATATATAAATAACTTATAATAATTAAGTAGAGATGATATAATAAAAAATTACGGAGGAAGTAACTTATGAAGCAGGCAGGAAAAGCAGGCATGTTGACGAAAACTTGCCTGCTTCTCCTTGCCATTCCCTCTTATTAGAGAGTAATTTTACATTTTTATTATATATTATTAATTTTTTAATACATAAATAACTTATAGTAATTAATTAGAGATGACACAATAAAATCACAGAGGAAGCAACTTATGAAATAAGCAGGAGAAACAGACATATTGACGGAGATAATTGAAGCAATTGAAGCAGAAATGTCATAAATACTTATTTTACTTTTTTTATTAAATATTATTAATTTTTAATATGTGAATAACATATTACAATTAATTAGGGGTGATATAATAAAATCAAGTACTAATTAAAAGTGATATAGCAAAATTACTATAAAAAATATTTAGTCCCACGATTCTGCTAGTTTAGAGACAAAGGAGAAGGACACCTCCGGAGGCAAGCGCTAGGTCAGAAAAGCGATAACTAAAAAATCTCCCCAAGTAAGTGGTATTCTCTTCCACTCAGCCTTTTCCTGACGAAATTTCTAGTGGGGTTTACTATGGTATAGGCATGAGCCATATTTATTGAAAATCATAATTTTTTTTTAAGTGAACCTCATATAAGTCGTCAAGTTAATTTAAAATATCAATAGTTAATTTATCATTTCATATTATTTTTCACATTTGCTATCAAATATTCTTATTTTTTAATACTCAGATGACACATAATAATTAATTAAGAACGTTATTTAATGAAGCTACGATTGAAGCAACTGAAACAAATACATCATAAATGTTTATTTTACTTTTTATTAAATATTATTAATTTTTTAATACATAAATGACTTATAATAATTAATTAGAGGTGATATAGTAAAATCACGGAACAAACAGCTAAAGAAGAAACAGGCGTGTTGACGGAGAGCTGCCTGCTTCTCCTGCCCTTTAGTTAATTTATCATTTCATATTATTTTTTACCTTTTCTATCAAATATTATTATTTTTTAATACTCAGATGACACATAATAATTAATTTAGAGCGATATTAATGAAGTTACGATTGAAGCAGTTGAAGCAAACATGTTGTAAATATCTATATTAATTTCTTATTAAATATTATTAATTTTTTAATACATAAATAATTTATAATAATTAATTAGAGATGATATAGTAAAATTACGGAACAAGTAGCTGAAGAAGAAGCATGCAAAAAAAGCAGACATGTTGACGGATAGCTGCTTGCTTCTCCTACCCATTCCCTCTTATTAGAGAGTAATACATTTATTATACACTTGAAAGTCATATAAAAGTGTGAGTATATATTTAAACTGTATCGACACTTGTATATGACACATATACACTATTAATAAACATTGGGTGCTCATACAATTTGTATACACTATGTATATGAAGTGTATCATAAATATATAATCAACATATATACACACACTAATTATACATACATTACACAGTTATTATACAATAATTACGTAATGTATAAATGAATGAACATCGAAGAACTGACGAGTTTTGATGGGAAAGGTATCTTCTTCGGTAGTGATCGCCCATCACGGTTAAGACCTTTAGAGATTATGAAGGAGCACATGGGGATTTAAGATAGAACCCCAGATAGAGAAGACGAGTAATACACAATAAAAACATAATGGGAAAGACCCGAATAGAGGAGAGACCAAAAATCCCCAAAACTCCATTGTTTCCATCATTACTCCTTCACTCGATCAAATAATTAAGTGCGGCGGGGCTGGTGGCTTGTCACCATCGAAAGTGGGTGAAAGAGAAATAGAAAAGAAGAAAGTAGAGAGTTGGCTGTAAAAACAGGCAGAAGAAAGTGGGGGTGGGGGTAGGATTTAACAATAATTTATCTTTACTTTGAATCAAAGTTTATTTGGGGTCATATAGTCTAAAGCTGAGTCACTTAAATTGCTGGCGGCCATATCCTATTTAACTTTTTCAATTTCAAAAGAGAAAGTTGGATTGAATAACCTTACGCTCCCTAGCTCCATCCATGATGTTTGGAATTTTACACTCTTTTAGGGTGTTGCTAGTTCAACTTTCCGAAAAGAAAGTGCTCTATCTATCTTAATTTATATGAAACGTTTTTTTTATAGTCAATATAATAAGAATAACAAATTAATGTATTTGACAAATATATAATGACACTATTCAACATGCATTTTATCAATGGCGAATTCATGATTTAGGAATTGTGGATGTTCGTGAGGTTCACACGCACATATTGACATCCAAAGTTTTAAGGTTTCGTTTGAAAATTAAAATACTCAACTATCTTCTTGACTTCATAGGTGTTTTTTTCATCTTATATCAATTTTTATACATTTTTATATTATTATATCTATTCTACGTCGAATTTAATAGGTGTCGGAGCACCACAATTTTAAACGTAGGTCCACCTCTGCATTTTATCAATATTGAGTCTCACTTATTTGACAAAAAATCCACAAAAATATACTCTTCTATTTAAATATTTATTTATTTTATGGATAATTTTAAAACATTATAAAATCTTTCCATATTTTTTACACACAATGCAAATTCAAACTAAATCACACAGCTTGAGATGTAGGGAGTACTAGTAAAGTGGTACTTCATTACACTTGCTAGTATAACTTATATGGGAAATTAAATACAATGCAGAGATTAATTTTTGTGTAATGATTATTAATGAAAAGATTGTTATATATTCCCTTAGTTTCTTTTTACTTTATCACTTTTTGACACGATATAATTATTAAGCAAATAATTATTGATATGACTCCTTCACCATACTACCTATATTAATTGATTTTTAGAGTAAAATGTCTTCAAAATATTTGAAGAATAAATAATTAATGCTAAGAATAAAATAAAAAAATTCTTTTGTCTTTTTTTGATATGTCAAAAGTGACATGTAAAATAGAAATTTAATTTTAAAAATAGTGACGAGTAAAAGCGAAAGAAAGGAGTATTATGATTAATAGTAAATTAAATAGATTGTTCTACCTGAATTATATAGTTTAAAAGAGAACTAGTATAGGTACACGCGCGATGGAGGGAATATTTTTTTAAAAAATATTTACTAAAAATATTAACTTATTTACTTTTAAATTGTAAATTTAATTAGTTTTTGTTATATCATATTAACGGATTTCAAAAGATAATGAAATATTAAAAACAACCGTGAATTTGAAATTAGAACTGATATTTGTATTTGTTTCAATCACATTTCATTAACTTATTTCTAAAAAATAATAAAATATTAATATTAAATGATTATTAATTTTATTATTGATTTTTTACCTTTATATTTTAAATAAATTAAGAGATATAATTGTATTCCTTTTCTTCTATTTCAAATTTCTGGCTTTTTGCTTTCTCAATTCAACTTCAACTACTAACTACACTGTTTATATAAACAAAATATTATTTAATTTCATTTCAACTACTAAAAGTCTTTGTTGTGTCAATTATAAAACTTCTAATTTCAAATTTTAAATATTAGAACTCTTAATTAAAAATTTAAGCACATATAATTTGTTATTTTCTTTTAAATTTTCATACTTCTTGTTGTTGTTGTTGTTGTTGTTGTTGTTTTATATCATTTATATTTTAAAAGTAAGCAGTTTGAAATAGTAAAAGTCTATTGGAGATTTCTAATTTTAGGATAATGAAATTTATTTTTCTTCTAAGAAAGGAATAATATATTTCAAATTCAAGATTTTAAAATTTGTTAGAATCATAGAAAGATAAGATTCTATAATGTCATGATTATCGTATAGTTTACATATTTTGAATTTGCAAACAAATATATTTGAAATTAATGATACCAATTAGGAGTTTTCTATAATAAAAATAAATAAAATAAAAAATTTATTTTCTGTTAATAATATTTATTCTAAAGTATTAGTATCAACTCAACTTATTTTAACCTTTCCATATGTTTTACCCTTTTTGTTCTCTTTTAACATTTTTCATTAAAAAAATAAATTAATTTGTTTTAGGTTTTATATAATTCTTCTCTATTATTATTATTATTATTATTATTATTATTATTATTATTATTATTATTATAACAATAATAATAACTGGAAAACAATCTGGATGATGTATAACATTAGGATACGCTACCATCTTTGCTCAACAACACCTCACTCCTCTATGCCTACAATTTTCAAATGGCAGAATCACTTACCCAGATGAAATTTAACTTGAGAATTAGATGGGAAAATTTTTTAGATAAGAAAAGCAAGTCAAAACTGAGCTGAATACCTGATAATTTCTTAAAGCTTCAAAGATACGGTATTAAAACCTGCCATAAACTCATCCAACCTACAGAGATGTTGTAAGCCGATGAAGGAAAAGCATTGGCATATGGAAGAGAGAAATAAAAGTTGAAGGTTTGACAGAACTAACCTTCTCTTCCTCTACTCATCATATTATTTTTTAATATCATCGCGCTCTTGAGTAACAGAATTAAGCTTTTGAACTCTTTCATTGTACACAGATACTTTCTTCCGCTACCTAGTGACAGTAGAAACTATAAACAATTAATATCAAGAGACATAGTCTGCTACAACCTTATCTATAAATGATTATGAGTGCATACTTAGAGATCGAGTCAAAATTTGGGTTCATCTCTTTCAGTTGAGCTTCTAGAAGTGAAACTGTCTCAAGAGCTGTCTTCAGATCGATCACAAGTCTGACCAAGAGTTTCATCACTTAGAGTTGCCTGAAGCTTTTTCGGGTCCACCAAGTCTTTCTGAATTCTATACCGAGGGAAGAAATGCAACAAACAATTATTACAAACAAATAGAAGGATAACTTGATGAGGGGGTATCTGTGCATTAGAAAGAGACTGGAAGCGGACAGTGTGAGACATGTTTTCATTCAGAAAGAAATCTCAAGGACTTACTACTCAATATGCTTTGACAGAGCAATAAGCAAATCGTTGAGTTTTTTCTTGTATCCTTTCCCTGTAAGTTTCAAGTCTTTATAAATCTTCTTCATATCTTGTAACTTGTAGTCAGCATCTACCTACAGCTCTACTTGCCTTAGATTACATAATCATTTATAAATAAAAGCAAGAAAGAAAATATCCGAATGAGTGCCATAAAACTTTGGATGACCGCATCTCATCCATAGTCTTCTACAACTTTTCATATTCGTTTTTAGAATCGTTCAGAACATCTTTGTGCTGATCAATGAGCTAGAAAATCATGAAAACAAAAACATAAGAACATTAAGAGATGTAAATTATTTTCAATTCAAAATTTTGATAATTTCAAATACAAACATTTGCTTGAATTGTGGCCAGACAATTATCATATTTAATTTAGTATTTATTTGTTTAACCGTGTGATTACTCCCCAAAAGAGTCCTAGTTGCCTGAATTAAGGATTGATTGTTATCTCTCCCTAGTTACCACATTTAATTAAATGCTTCATGATAAGTTTTATTCTATTCTTTAAAAAATTAATTAGGTGGATAAATTCAAAATCAAATTGATTAATATTTCGAAATTTTAATTTTTACTATGATTAATAGTTTTATTCTATTATTATTATTACTACTACTATTATTGTTGTTGTTGTTGTTGTTACTGCAATATTTTTTTCTAAATTAAAAAATTACTACTACGTGTCTTTTACTATCACTACTACAATTATTATTGTTTATTATTATTATTATTATTATTATTATTATTATTATCTCTTGATTAATATTTTTTTGTTAAATATATCATCCTAAACTTAATATTATGAGGTCTACTACTATTATTATTTTTTCTTATTACTACTATTTATTATTTATATTATTATTATATTTTTATTTTTTATTTAATATTTAGTTTATTTATTCATTTATTTTTTATTATTACTACTACGTTTTTACTTGAATAATATTATTATTAATGCTACTACTACTCCTATTACTGTTTGTATTATATGTATTGCCACTACTACTATTTGTTTATTTATTTATTATTATTATTATTATTATTTATTTTCATAATGTTATATTTTATATAATATTTAAATATATTTTATAACATTTAAATTTTATAATAGATAAGTTTGAAATAGGATATATCTATTAGAACTCTTTAATTATTAGTTTCTATTTTTAAGATAATGAAAATCTTTTTTGTAAAAGGATAATTTATTCAAATTCAAATACTTAATATTTTTAACTTTATCTTAAAATATTTTTTAATATTGTCTTAAAAATTACCACGTTGCTATTTTAATAGGTTGACACGTGGCATCTTGTCTTGATATTGTTTTGTTTTTATATATATATAGATATTGCATTTATACCATTTACTTTCTGTATGGCTAATCATGCGCTCTGATTATTTAGTATTCAATATATACAGATAATACAATATTGTCAATCAAACACCAAATTAGTTATGTGATTATTTTATTTTTATGTAACTAATTGTAATAATTTATATTGTGATTTTAAAATTTTCTGCGTTTTGATCATTTTGTCCCTTCCCGTTGCGGACTTATCTGATTTAAGAGTTGTGGGGATGGTTGGTACGATCTTCAATGCATTCGGGAGTGCATTATTTGAGTTTATGATTTTGAGCCTTTAAAGGATAGGTTTGACTTAGGTCCACATTTTGTGATCCACTACTAAAAATCCGAAAAATCGACCACACATTGTGGTCGGAAAAAATCGACCACAAGTGGTCGGTTTTTTTTTTTAAAAAAAAAATTTCTAAAAAAACGACCACATGTGGTCGCTTTTATATTTTAAAATTTCAAAATAATTATTTATATAATTTTTATATTAATTATTATTTATTTTACAAATAAAAATTTAAAAAAAAAAAACAACAAAATCTATCACTTATGGTCATTTTTTTAAAAAATATAATTAAAAAATATTTTTAAAAACCAACCACTTGTGGGCGATTTTTGAACTAAAAAAAAAAGTAAATAATTTTTAGTAACCAATAATTATGT
>NC_061114.1:55269813-55405824 GCF_002878395.1 Capsicum annuum
ATTAAAAATAATTATATATATAATCTAATATATATATATAATTTTTTGAAATTACACTGATCACACGTAGTCGATAAACAGTATAATAATAATAAAAATGAATCATTCTTAAATTTTGTGAAAAAATTACACTAAAAAATATATCAAACAAAATAAACAAGTTACGTTAAACATAATCTTTATCTTTTACTTATGTTTAAATATATAAAATAAATATTTTCCTTTGTATATACGTTAAATGACGTTAAATATGCATAATCTTTATATAGTGAATATGTCTATATATATATCATACCGTTTAGATAATGATATTATGTTACTATTTCAATCATAATAGTGTAATATATAATCGATAAATTCATCAGAATATAATGAACGTGGTCTATTATAAGGTAATATACTTGTGAATGTGATATATATAGTACGCATTCAAGAGTTCATACACATAAATATCTTTATATATATATATATATATCATGTAGTGATCGACTGATGAAAGATGTAGTCAAAACCTAATATTATATTAAGTTAATCAAATAAAATTAATCGATCACTCATCTGAGTATGTGTAAGAAACACATCACATTATATTATTGGATAATATACTTGTGTACGTATATGATATATATATAGTACGTATTTAGAACTTGATATAGCCGATAGTGTGTATATGTGTGTGTATGTATAGGTATATATCTATAGCATATGCATATTATACAGTGAAGGTATATATATTAATGATATAAGATAATGTAATCGATAATTCATCTGAGTATTTGTCAAATACGTTGTATATTATTATAGGGTGATAAAATTGTATATGTGATGTTTATAGTACGTATTTGAAAGCTGATAAACAATTGAATATATGTATATATACGTATATCTCGTGTAGTGACGTATGTAGTAATCGAAATCTAGATAACTGAATCTATATATCAAAATAGTTTGAATGATATGTTGATATATATCATACTATTGAGGAAATAGATATACTATTTTGGGTCAATGTAGACCCGCGTATATTGTTGAAGTTTTAATAAACGTAAGACTAGTATTACGAGGTATGAATGGGGGGAGAAAGGAAGTAGGGGAGGGAGACAAAAAAATAAATCCTGAAACTGGCATGCATATACTTAGCATTTGCTTTGAATTTCGAATTTTGAACGACCGCCAAATTTTGGCAGTGAATTTGAGTTTTTCCGCTTAAAAATTTTGTATATGAATATATGTGAACTATGTTGTATATTATTATGGGATAGAGAAATCATGTATGTGATGTTTATAGTACGTATTGGAAAGTTGAAAGACAATTGAATATATGTATATATACATATATCTCGTGTAGTGACATATGCAGTAATCGAAAGCTCGATAATTGAATCTATATATAAAAATATTTAGAATAATACATTGAGATCATACTATTGAGGAAATAGATATATTATTTAGCGTCAATGTAGATACACGTATATTGTTAAAGTTGTAATAACGTAAGACAAGTAATCAATAATTTATTTGATTAACATGTTGTATTATGAGGTGTATATATATATATATATATATATATATATATATATATATATATATATATATATATATATATATATATATATATATATATATATATATATTGTTGATTACTTATCTTACGTTATTACAACTTCAACAATATACGCGTATCTACATTGGTATTATTATAAAATTGAGGAAATATACAACTCGTGTTATTGTTATAAATATTATAGAATTTATTAAAAAATTAATTTGTTAAAAATTAATTTTAATTTATTAATTTATTAATTATAGTAATGAAATTTTTTTATTATTTTTTTGTTGAAAACTGGCCACTTGTGGTCGGTTTTTTGGATTTTTTTTAAAAAAACAACCACATGTGGTCGGTTTTCAATAAAATATCTAGAAAACCGACCACAAGTAGTTGGTTTTTAATAAAATAATAATAATAAAAAAAATTCTAAAATAACTCCTACCTGACCCCAGCCGCACACGACCCGACCCGACCTAAATACACACAAAAATCGATCTAAACACACACAAAACCCCTAATTGAACACACATACACACAAATCGACCAACCGACCTAAACACACCCAAAATACTTTTCCACTCTTCTCCGGCGACTGCTCCAGCTATATTCTGGCAATTACAACTCAGGTAAGTTTTTTTCTAGCTCACTTGTATCTTTAATTTTGTTTTATTTTACGAAATTTGTACTTTTTGAGGTTGATTTATAAGCGTACTGCAATGCTGAAGATTAGGTTACTTTGAAATAATTTTTTAAGCTCGTTTGTAGCTCGAAGTTGAAATCTTTAATTGTGATTTTGTAAGATTCATAAGAACTCTACTTCTATAGAGAGAAATGTATCAAAATCTACAACATTGATGTTCTTTGGGTTGCATTTTGACTAAAGTTGGAATCTCTAGTTGTGATTTGTTGAGATTCTTGATTTACATTTATGGTTTAGCACTTTAACTTGTTGTTTTTTGATATGAATTTTGTTAAATCACTCAAAAGTGAAATATTTTGTCGTGATTTTTTGAGGTTCTTGATTCTTTTTTTTGGTTGGATTGAAGTTATTATTGGTTGGAATTTTTCAAAGTCGGAAACTTCAAGTTATTATTGAAGTTACAATCCTACTATTTTTAGTTTCTTCTATTTTTCGTATTTCTTCTGTAGTTTGTTGTTTTATTTTTTCTATTTCCTTTTTTCTATCTATTTCTTCATTTTTCTCTTTCTATTCTTACCATTGCTGTCAATTTATCTTCTAATTTTAATTCTTCTTTTTCTAACATTAGATATAAATGTTCACCTATTTTCTTATATCTTCTTCCTAGATTAGAAAATACTATTTTTATTTTTAATCCTTCGTGGTTTTCATATATTTTTTCATCTATTATAAATTCTTCTTTGTTCATTTTATTGTGAATAGTTCGTGTTGATATATATATTCTAAACTATCTATTTGTGATTCTAATTTTAATATTTCATCTTTTTGTGTATTTATTGAATTTTTACTAACTCCGGCAAATATATTATAATGTAGTCTTTTTATTCTTATTTTTAATTCTTTACGTTTTTCAGAAATAATTTGTTTTAATTCTTTATATTTCTGCACTTTATTCATTTAAACCTTATTTATAATATCTTGGTAGGTATCTAAATCTAATTTTATCATAATTAGGTGGTATGTGTCTCATTCTTCTAGATTTTAAATGGATTATTAATTTCGTTTCAATACTAGATATTAAGGTAATTAGGTAGGCTAATCTTTGTGGATTTTCTTTTGTTTTATTTAGGCTTATATATTCTGAATAATTACTAATTAAAGATTCTTTAATTTTTCTAAAAGCTTCTCTATTTTTAAATGGTCTTCTCATAATTAATTTAATAATTTATAGGTAAGTTCTAATAACTCTAACAGATGCACCAGAATATATAGAAAGAACACTAATAGGATCAATAAAATTATGGTTTTCAAATTTAACTGAAAATAGTAAGAAAGTATTAAGAACTAATAAACCTATAGAAGGAACATCATCAACAACAACTAAACTAACACTTATAGAATTATTAAAAAAATATGAAACAGCTATAAAAGATGAATTTGGTAGTACGACAACAATCGAAGAAGAACAAGATGAAGAGAAAGATACAAATAGGAATTTAATGTTAAAATTAGCAATATGTAATATGTGTTATATGGATGAATATACTTGCGCATTTAAAGAATATTACTATAAAGGAGCATATAGTATAAAAGAAAGTAAGGAGATAAAAAAATTATATTTTAATAAATTACCCGAGCCATTTAGTTCAAAAATAATAAAAAGTTGGGAAGAAGCAAAAATAGTAGATACGTTAGGAGAAAGAATAAAATTTTTACAACAATGGTATAGAAACTTATGTGAAAAATATAGAGAAGAATTAAAAATGGAAAAAACATTAATAAGAAATTTAGCATGTTGCAAAAATAAAATAGCACCCCAATTTGGATGTGAAGAAAGATATTATAAGAAAAGAAAAAGACATAAGAAATATAAGAAATATAAAAAAGCAAAATATAAATATAAGAAACCAAGAAAAAGATATTATGTAAAAAATTATAAATACAAAAGACCATATAAAAAGAAGAAATCTATAAAAGAATGTACTTGTTATAATTGTGGAAAGATAGGCCATTTAGCTAGAGATTGTAAATTACCTAGAAATCCGAAAAATAAACAAATATCAGAAATAAAAATAGATAATACAGAATATATGCAGATAGATTATATAGAATATGAATTAGAAAGTGAGGATAGTATATATGAAATTTCAGAAAATGAAACAGATAATGAAATAGATAGTGAAATAGATGAATCAAATGACTAAAGAAGATATAAAAATAATAACAAAGGAAGAATATTTAAATGATGAAGGAACGGAACAAAAAATAATATTTGACAGTAACATATTTGATGAAATAAAAGGAAAAGAATTAGATTTAAGTGTAGAAAAAATATTTAAAATACCAACAATAAAAAATATTTTTACTAGGAAAAAAGACGAATATTATGTAGTATGCCAAAAAGAACATGTAATAGACTGCAGATATGCAAAAGGCAAAGCTAGTATAACACTAGTAACAAAAAGAATAATTAATAAAGAGATAAATGATATAAAAAATAAAGGAGATCCAATAAAATATGTACACCTTGGAGGTACAGAGATACTAATAAAAGCATATTTTAGAGAAGGAATAGATACACCAATAGAATTATATTTAGCAGATGATAGAATTATAAAACTTATAGAAAAAAGTATAATAACTGCCGTAAAAGGAAATTTAATATACCAAAAATTTAAATTTATAATAAGTGCAAATTATTCAGTAGCAGTAACAGATAAAAATATAGATAAATCACTCGTATTATATTGGAAAATATCAGGAATAGAATTAACCCCAGGAAGTAAAATATTTACAGCAAGATGCAAAAATCTATATGTATTAACAACAAAACATAAAATAACAGGAAAAAATAAGATTAACAAAATACGAATAGAAAGCCCATTCGAACAAATTGTAAAAACAATAGATTATAATGATTATAGCTATAGAGATATAGATATAGAAGAAAATTTAGAAATAGTAAATGATAGAATAAGTACAACGAAAATAATAGCTGATGAAAAACCAAAATCATCAAGCTCATCAAAAAGAACAAGTTATGAAACAAATTCAATAAGTAATTTAAACCAATATTACATAACAGGAAAAATAAATGAAAAAGAATATCTAATACTCTTGAATACAGGACAAGAAGAAAATTATATAGCAAAATATCTAGTAAAAAATGAAGAAATAAAGACTGATAATGATATGTGCCCAGATCTACCAAGAAGTTTAATAAATAGTAAAAATATAACAGAAAAGGAAATAATAATGGGAGTTAGAAAAATAAAAATAGAATTCAAAGTAAAGGAAGAAATGTAAAAAGCAGATATAATATTAGGAATAAAATGACTAGAACAAGTAAAACCATATAATATAGAACATACACAATTAACCTTAACATATAACAAAGAGAAATTATTCTTAAGAAGAGCCTTAACATAAAATGAAAATATATGTATTAATGAAAATAGTAGTAGAAGGATATTACAGTAGATATTATACGCCTATGATAGATACAGGAGCAGAAGCTAATTTATGTAGATATAATTGCTTACCAAAAGTAAATGGGATAAATTAAAAACACCAATAATAGTTAAAGGATTTAATAATGAAGGAAGCTTAATTATTCATAAAGCTAGGAATGTAAAAATACAAGTATGGGATAAGATATTAACAATAGAAGAAATTTATAATTATGAACTAACATCAAAAGATATACTTTTAGGAATGCCGTTCTTAGATAAATTATACCCACATATAATAACTAGAACAGACTGGTGGTTTACAACACCATGTAAACAGAAAGTAAGAGCAAAAAGAGTTAATAATAAAATAAGAAAGAAAACTGATTGGATAAAAGGAAGTGAAAAAATTACACAAAAGTTAAAAAATATAAAAAATACTGAAGATACAATAGAACTAGTAGTATTTTCGATAAATAAAACAGAAATAACTATATTTTCAATAAATAACATAAAAATAATTAAGAAAAATTAGAACAATTATATAGTGAAGATCCATTAAAAGGATGGGAAAAACATAAAACTACTATAAAAATTGAATTAATAGATAAAAATAGCATAATAACTCAAAAACCATTAACATATAATTTTGGCGATTTAAAAGAATTTAAAATGCATATAGATGAATTATTAGAAAAACAATATATACAAAAAAGTAATAGCAAACATAATAGTCCAGCATTTATAGTAAATAAACATAGTGAACAAAAAAGAGGAAAAAGTTACAGAAATTTAAATGCAAAAACTATAACATATAATTATCCAATACCAAATAAGATATTGAAAATAAGGCAAATACAAGGATATAATTATTTTAGCAAATTCGATTGTAAATCAGGGTTTTACCATCTAAAGTTAAAAGAAGAATCTAAAGAATTAACCGCATTTACGGTACCACAAGGATTTTATGAATGGAACGTATTGCCATTTGGATATAAAAATGCACCAGGTAGATATCAACATTTTATGGATAGTTATTTTAAACAATTATGTAATTGTATAGTATACATAGATGATATATTATTATATACAAAAACTAAAGAAGAACATTTAAAATTATTAGAACAGTTTACAGATATAATAGAAAAATCGGGAATAAGTCTAAGCGAAAAGAAAGCTGAAATTATGAAAATTCAGATAGAATTTTTAGGAATACAAATAGATAAAAGTGGAGTAAAAATGCAACAACATATAGTACCAAAAATAATAAATTCGAAAGAAGAATTAGATACAAAAAAGAAATTACAATCATTTTTAGGATTAGTAAACCAAGTAAGAGAATATATTCCTAAATTAGTAGAAACTTTAAAACCACTACAGAAAAAATTAAAAAAGGATTTAGAATATAACTACAATGAAGAAGATAAAAAACAAGTTCAAAAAATAAAATTACTTTGTAAAGAATTACCAAAATTACAATTTCCAGATGAAAATAGAAAATTTATATATATAGTAGAAGCAGATGCTAGTGAATATAGTTACGGAAGAGTACTTAAATATCGATATGAAGCGGAAAAAATAGAACACCATTGTAGATACTACTCAGGTACGTTCAATGAGACAAAAATAAAATGGGAAATAAATAGGAAAGAATTATGTTCATTATATAATGTTTGTTAGCATTTGAGCCATATATTATATATAACAAATTTATTGTACGAACAGATAATACACAGGTACGCTGGTGGTTAACAAAAAAAATACAAAATTCAGTTACAACAAAAGAGATTCGGAGATTAGTCTTGAATATATTGAATTTCACATTTATAATTGAAGTAATCAGTACTAACAAAAATGTTATTGCAGATTACATATCAAGACAAAGCTACACAGACTGAAATAATAGAAGAAGATACTCTAGAAAAAATACTCAACACCCTAACTACGCTTTCAATGAAAGTGGACAGTATGGGTAATGAGATAGAAAATCTAAAGACTAATGAAGATAAACTGAAGTCTATAGCTACAAATCAGCTAACTCAGCAGTGTGCAGAGCTATGTCAATCGGAAGATATTAAAGTTTCAGAGCTAGAAGGAGACGTTGGGACACTACATAAAATCGATAACATTTATCAATCTACTTCTGCAGGTACAAGCAAAGGAGTTAGTCGACCAAAAATACCAGAATATGAATATGAATAAAATATTTGAAAAACCATTTACACCAAAAGCACAAAAAGACCACTTGTTCATACCCCCACAAGTTACCACATACCAAGATAGCCTAAACCAAGATAAAAAAGTTTACACCTACACAACCCAGAAATACATAGAAAATATCTACAGAGTACAAACTTTTCTAAACCATAACCCCAGAGCTACAAACATCAAAGAACCAAACACCAACTATATAACCCAAAAATTACAAGGATATAACAAACTAATTGCACTACCCAAAACTAACCCAAGTCTAGTAAAAACTTGTTTTGACTATGGACTATTAAACACCATATACACCCAAGATGGAGAAGAATTAACAGCTATGGAAGAATTACACAAGATATTCACCACCTACAAAAGAATAACGAAAGGAAATCTATTTTACATAAAGTGTTATACTGCACCAGCAAAGATACTATATGACGAAATAAAACCAGTTATACAAGTTGTAAAAATAGGACTAACTAGAGATATGATCATACCAGAAGATATTACACAGCAACCGGAGATACCCAGAATTGAGATACCCGACTTCTACTCAAATAAACGACTTATTGGACTAGCTACGATTATCCAAGAACTAGCAAATAATTATACTAATGGAAACCCAATATGGAGCTATTATTCGAGAGATCATCAAATGATTTATTCTAATTCAAAAGAGCTACGACAAGCAGATATGGAAGATGTCAGACAATGGATAATGACATTACTTAACCCAGAAAAATAATCTACCGCAAGAGCAATTAAAAAAGGATTTATTTCAGACGGACTACTGACAAGGTATTGTAAAATAATTGGACATAAATATCCAGATCACCAATGTTCAAGATGTAATGGAGAAGATAACATTATTCCAGAAGTACATCTAGAATAAAAGAAGATAAAATGCCAGCTGAAAAGATAAGATAAGAAGTAATAATGGAGATATAGCAGATACGACAACATCACTGGAAGACAAGATATTGGATCATTTATGAAGCATTGTATAGATTTTTACGTAGAATTGTTAAGATTGTAAATTATGTAGACTTATAGACTTGGACTTTTTTCTTTAGCCTTTAAAGGCTATGTATAGACTTTTTAGGTTTAGGTAACCTTTAGTAGCCTTTTTGACTTATAGGATAACATTTAAAAAACGTGTAAAGATGCTTGTAAAGTTTTTCGTTCTATAAATGAAGGCAACTGAAGGCATTGCAAAACAAGCCTTCATGCGTTGAAGAAAATACTCTCTCCATTCCACAATAAATATTTTACTCAGTTAATTAAAAAACAGACATATTTCAATGGAAAAATTTATGGAGGAACAAACTTCAGAAATATCAAAACTACCCGAACAGGTATATTTATTTATGATTATGAATAGCTAAATTCATAATTCCCAACAATCATGATATGATAAAATGAATTCATATTAGTTACTTTATAGTAGAATTATTCGAAGAATAATATGTTAAGAAGTTTATTAACAAAGTGGAAACAGAGAAAGATCCCTAAGAACTATGTCATCCTAAAGGTGAAACCAATGAGGCAAGAAGCCGTGGCGGGGAGTAACCAGAGTAGAGGCGCTGTTTAAAGAAAAAAGTATCCGGATTACCATGTTAATAGTGACCGAAGAACATATTATTTAAGAATAATCTAGTATATAGTAATCTAAGATGACCATATTTTGTTATGTACATGGTTGAAGGGAATATTTTGAAAAAAGCAATTTTATGAAAATGAATAATTATTTATCTGATGTGATGGTAGATAAATTTAAAATACTTATTTTGTATGCACTTAAAGATATAAAAGTAGCAGATATAAGAAAAATCATATTAGAAAAAGTATTTGGTAAATATTACATGACTAGAGTAAATTATATACCATACCTACCTAACTACTCTTACAAATACTTACCATGACAAATTACATAGGATTTTTAGAAAAAGATATGAGAAACATACAGTTACTAGAAAAACAGATGAAAATAAATATAGACAAATACATGGAAAATAAAGATATAAAATACATAGAATTTCTTGATAAAAATATGCAAGAACTACTAAGGCTAAAACAAACAACTACAAAATATTATAATAAAACTAATTTTAAAAGATAGATCATCTAGATTATCTTAAAGTCTTAATCTTATATATACTTAAAGATATAGAAATTATAGATATTAAGAGAATAATATTAGAAAAAGTAATAGACTATGAAATTGAAACCATAAATTGGATAGAACAGTTATACCAAGAAATTTACCCAGAAGGATATTATTCAGATTAAGAGATGTTAGAATATATTAGAAAAACTAGAGAAAATCAAGATAATCTAAATAAAGAAATTAATTATAAAAACCGAATTAGAAAAATAATGGAGAATCTAAAAGAAAAATTAATATGGATAAAAGAAACCTTAGAAAATTTAGAAAAAAGCACATGTGATAGTTTATATAATTTAAAAAACTCACTACGAGAAGAAAAACACAAGATAATTAATAACATTGAAAATGTAGAATTAGATATACATTACAGTACAGTTAGGATAAATTATTATACAGAAATTTGTAACTCTGCAATTACTACAGGATAAAATAATAAACCAAACAAATTAATGAATATATCTTACGAAAAAAGTAAATCATTAAAAGATATTGAAACAAAATTTAAGAAATATCCACGCACAAAGAAAAATAGATTCACTAGATACCTAATAAATCTATTTCATACGTCTAATTCTAATCATTGAAATTGATTTTGTTTACACAATAATTTTTTACCCTCCCCTAACTTTTACCTATTTTTAGCATCAAACATTTATTTTCTTTGTCCAATGTTTATTTCAGTTTTTATTAGGTTATATTTGAAAAATTGTGAAAAATATTTTCTTTAAAAATAGATTTACATTTTAGGATATGTTTTATTTTTATTTTCAAATAATAAGAAAATTTTTAAAAATAATTTTTTAATTTTAATTTTAATAAATAGGCTAGTAATTTACCATTCTCTAAATTATATTTTTATTTTTAGGCTAATTATAAACCACACTTATATTTCCTTAATATAACAAATCAGTTAGTCTAACATTTTTATCATTAGTATTGTTTATCTTTAAAAAAAAAAAAGTAAAAAAAAAAAAAGGAGATCCTAAAACTACCCACACACACCTGCACAACCCACGTCCGCCACTACTAATCTCACATCTCACACCACTACACGTGCACTATATAAGAACTTACACACACAGACGAGGAGAGAACGGATTAAAAAAAACTAAAATTTATATAAATTTAACTATTAATTATTACATAATATCTTATTTTTCAAAAATAATTATAAATATCTCAAATTAATTACACAATATCGCTTTCTTTTATTGTTTCTCTCTCTTGAGTTCTGATACATTCCAAACACACGGTTTTTCTCCTATTAGTGGTCCTTATTATTCGCCTAAAATCAAGCATACGTGATTTGGAGGGTTTCCAAATTTTCAAATTTTAGACATTAACTGAACAAAGTGATTAACTTCATCATCTTCTTCAATTAATTTTGAGGTTTGTTTATTTTTTTTCAACTTTACCAAAAAATTAAAGGTTGTTTCGATCTTTTCATTGTTGCATGTATGTAGTTCTCAAATTCTTTGCTTTTGTAATGTCATATCATTGTGAGATTTGATTTATTTCGTAATTTTTCATCTATTTCAAATCAGATCTTTGTGTTTTTGCTCTATATTTCAAGTGCTTAATCCGTAAATGTTAAGCATTGTAATGGAGTCTAGTCTGAGCTTTAGTTTAGGACCTAGTCTGTTAGATGGTAAAGAACAAACAATTTCTGCTGTTGATTTTGTTCTTGGAACATTTGATTATGAGGATCCCAATTTCGCAGAGAACAGATCAAAGCATCAAAACGACCTAGTGAAAATGAAGAAATTTAGGGAAGTTGCTCGTACAAGTTCAAACAAGACAGTTGCAAAATCGGTAAGTAAGAAAAAAGTTGATGAATCAGGACGACCACGTCTTCCAAAGGTATAGTGTTTTTAATATTTTATTTCTTTCACTAAATGGTTTCTCATACGTTGGTATACATAGTGTTACCTCATACATTATAATGGTGACATTATACAGTTGAATTGTAATATAACTTACCTTAGCGGTGTTAAACTCATACATTAAATTGGTTACATCATATTTTAGAATTGTAACCTCATACAATAGAATGATAAAACTATTTAACTTGACTGAGTTAACCTCATACATTACTGGTAACATTATATGTTAAAAATAGATGCATGACTTACCTTTACTGTGTTATCTTTATACATTCACTATATAACATTATACACAACCATATGTTCATACATTAGAATGATAAAACTATACATTGGATAGTTTACATTATACATTATTTTACATCATACATTAGAATGAAAAAATAACTTAAGTTGAATGTCTTAATCTCATAAATTAGAATGGTAACAATATATATTAAAACATGGTAGCGTAACTTACCTTGACCGGATTACATTATATAACCCGTTAACCTCATACATTTGAAGGATAACATTATACATAAGTTAACATTAACATGACAACATTATACATAGGTATATTATGTATAAGGTTGTACACAACATATGTACCCGATGTATTAGGTTTTGTTTCTTGTTTTGACAGTCTACTGCTATGTTTTTCCTTTTTGTGTTTGTATTTTATTCTTTTTCGCCATAACCTAATTTTTTGTGATGGTTGTGATAACTTTGCAAATATATACTATTATCAAGGGGATTAAATATCGTATTAACAAAGTTTCAGCTCACCCGTTGCATATTGGTAGTTCATGTAACTGGGAATTTGGAGAAGATATAAAGAACTATTTTGGGGAAAAAATTCTTGGGTGATTTAGAAATAAAATTGTAACGCCCTGAGACTACACCCTGGGTGTCACAAGGTGCATACAATCCCGAAAGACCACAAGCTAACCCATGACTGGTACCTGTTGTGAGCATTGAATATAATACTAAAATATATACGCGGAAGAAATCTGAAAATGCCATAAGGTTCTCAAAATACTAAAATAATAACTGAGTATAACTAATAATAACATCTGAAAACTGAATAACTAACTATGCTAGTCTAAAAGCCTCTAACTGTCTGAATATGGAGTTGATGGGACAAAACCCCAACTAACTCTGACTAATATAACTGTTGAACTGCTGAAATACTGAAATAAGTAAACTCTGTCCTCAAAATATAAGGACTCACCACTATAACTGCTGTTGATAGCGTAGGCTACTAAGTACGGTCAGGAACCTGCACGTCCTAACCTATGATATGAGACATCATAGCACAAAAGAGAGTATGTATCAATACATGGAATGTACTGGTATGCTAAGTAAGGTAAAGCGGATATACATGGGTTCATATGCATGAGATGATAACTGACTGAATAAACATCATGAAGTAACTGGATGAGAGTACATGTAAAACTATAATTACTGAACATACTGAACATGCAATACTGTACATATAGAGATATATCGTGTATTTGAGATTATATTAAAACTGAGTACTGAATTTTGATGGCTGAGTATTTGATAACTGATAGCCATGGTTCTGTAGAACTGACTGAGTTCTTTACTGAATACTGAGACTAAAACTATAACTTTGGGAGTGTTCATCTAACCAACATACCCTGATATAGACTTATTTGGGGTCCAACCTGTGACCCTAGTTGGAAGGGTGTTAGCACCTTGCCATGGGATACTAACAGCTGTGTCAAACCTTAATTTTGCAGGAAGACTCATGAAAGGTATATATGATTACGTCAATCGTAGTCTGGCAGGAGGATAACTTACCCTATGCTGTCTACGTAGTTCTGTAACTCGGGGATTGCTACTAAGGGTCAAACCCTAACTGGCAGGAATGCCCCCATCCCTAGGTTCGCTCGATGTTGAATCCTACTCTCAACTGAAAGACACTGATCACTAGACTTTAATAAGCTTGATTGAACTGACCCTGATCATGTTGACTGACTGAACTGGACTAAGTTCACTGAGTTCTATTAACTAGCTGAGTACTAATATTCTTGACCTTTACTGAGACTATTGTCTAACTACTATAACTAAGTAAACAACTAGATTTCGGGTATTAAATACTCCCAGGACTCGATAGCATCAATAATAAAACATAGCAAATCTTGAAAGCATAGCAATAGTCAATTGTTTACAATTCATTCACTGAGACATTTTGTTAAACACTTGGAGGTCATGAATTTGTACATGAATAAGAACACATACTAACATGTCATGATTACACTATTCAATTCATATGGACATTTTATCAAACACTTAGGGAGCATAATTTATGCATGTGATAATGAACAACACATAAGCATCATGACTACAAGTTAAACTTGCAATTTCAAGGGTTTTGATATAGGAATTATACCAATCAACATACATGCTATCTTATGTTTATGAAACTTATAACTAAATCTTGAATTGAAACCTATACAACACAAATATGAGCATAATTCAATTCACAACATGGGAATCATAATTCAATTTTGAAAAGGATTCTTGAACTCCAAGGGTGGAAGAAGACCCAAGGATAAACACCTAACATACCTTGATTGTTGATTTCGTGAGAATTGTGGTGAATTCTTGGGACTTGGACTTGATCTTGATGAAACTCGGGCATTGTTCTTGACAGTATTTGTGAGATAATAAGTGAATTTTGCCTTTTGGAGGTTTAATTTTGTGTTATGGATAAGTATTATAAGGTTAAAATGACCTAATTACCTCCATAAACCCGTAACTTAACACATAAAACTTGCCTAGTGACGGTATAGACGCCTCACCGCATCGCGTCGATGAGGTCAACATGATCACCGATGCGTCACATTGATGTTACCGAAGCGATAGCCAACATGATGCATCATGATCGCATTGGCTTACTTTTTTGGTCATTCAAACATGACTCAACGATGTTCAAAAATTCCAAAACTCACCCAAGATGTACTATTGACATCCCTGATCATGAATTAATTTAAAAATTGACAATCTAAAGTTATAAGGATTAAAAATAAGGTCATACAATTAAGAAGGCTAAAAATGATTCTAAGTTTTAATATTTAGATGAATTTTTATAAGTCTGGGATCCTTTATTACAAGCTATATGGGACTGAATTGTACTAGAACTTTGTGGGGTCTTACAATATCTGCCCCTTGAGAATATTCATCCTCGAATGAGACTGACTGAACTGAGAGGAACTGTACTTACATTGACATGCATAATTGAGGCATGGCTGAATTCTGGAGACATGACACATGACTGAACTATTTCCTGAATGCATGAATGATATAAGAATATTATGCAGCTGTAACTGAGTATGGAATATAGTAAATCTAATAAAGGTTGTTACCTTAGGCTGAGTTTGAGTTTTCAGAGAAGAGGTGAGGATACTTGGTTCATATGTCTGCCTCTACTTCCCAAGTAGCTCCCTCAACGGACTGATTCCGCCAAAGAACTTTGACCAAAGGAACCTCTTTGTTTCTTAGTCTGCGAATCTGACGATCAAGGATTTCGACTGGAACTTCCTTATAAGAGAGACTATTCTGAAAATCTATACTCTCTACAGGGACTACAACTGCTGGTTCACCAATGCACTTCTTTAGTAAGAAGACATGAAACACTGGGCGCACTGATGCTAAGTCTGCAAGTAACTCAAGATCATAAGCTACCTTACCAAAATGACTTAGAATCCAATAAGGACCAACATATCGGGGACCAAGCTTCCCCTTTATTCCAAATCTCTTCACCTCCTTCATGGGAGAGATTTTCAAATACACATAATCACCAATCTCAAATTCAAGATCTTTCCTTCTCACATCTGCATAAGATTTCTTTTGGCTCTGGCCTGTCTTAAGCCTCTCCCTGATTAACTGCACTTTCTCTAAAGCATCAAACACCAAGTCATCCCCACTACCGCGCCCTCACCTAGAATGATAGTTGTTATTATACGCGAACTCAATCAAGGGTAAGTGTTCATACCAATTGCCCTTAAAGTCTACGACACATGCTCTCAACATATCTTCTAAAGTCTGAAGGGTCCTTTCTGCTTGACCATCTGTCTGAGGGTAAAAGGTTGTACTGAGGTGGACTTGGGTACCAAGACCCTTTTGGAAGGCTTTCTAAAAGTGAGAGGTAAAATGTGTACCTCTATCTAAAATGATGAACTAACCTAACCAACTCTCTGATAAAGATCTTGGCATAGTCCTTGGCTGAATAAAAAGTATGAACTAGCAAAAAATAGGCTGATTTGGTCATCCTGTCCATAATAACCCAAATTAAATCATCCTGCCGACGAGTACGAGGCAAACCTATCACGAAATCCATGTTTAATTTCTCCCACTTCCAAGTGGGAATGCTAAACTTCTGGATAGACCCACTAGGCTTCTGATGTTCAATCTTAACCTGTTGACATGTAGGTACTTAGCTACTAACTCTGCAATATCCTTCTTTATCCCACTCCACCAATAGATTTCCCATAGATTGCGGTACATCTTAGTGACCCCTATATGATTAGAGTAATGCGCACCATGCGCTACATCAAGAATTTGCTGACTCACGCCATCCATACATGGCACACATAGCCTACCCTGGCAACATAACACACCATCTCCCCCTTGGGAGAAAACCTCTACTTTCTGGTCTCTGACTGACTTTTTCAGCTTAACTAAACTGGGATCTCTATCCTGCTTTTATTTTACCCCAGAAACTAAAGAAGACTTCGAACTATTCTACACCCAAACACTTCACTCAGTTGAATCAACCAAACAGACACCTAGTCTGGCAAACTGATGAACTTCCTGAACTAACTTCTTCTTATCATTCTCAACATAAGAAACACTACCCATAAACAATCTACTGAGGGCATATGCCTCTATATTGGCCTTACTCAGATGATACAGAATACTCATGTCACAATCTTTCAATAACTCTAACTACCTCTTCTGATGCAAGTTCAGGTCTTTCTGTGAAAATACATACTGCAAGCTTTTGTGGTCTGTGAACACATCAACATGTACCCTATATAATTAGTGCCTCCAAATATTTAAGGAAAACATAACAACTGCTAATTCAATATCAGGGGTGGGATAATTCTTTTCATGGGTCTTAAGCTGTCTAAAGGCATAGGCCATAACCTTACCCCTATGCATCAAAACACACCCAAGCCAACTCTGGAAGCACCATAATATATAACAAATCCATCTGAACCATCAGGCAAATTCAAAATTGAGGCTGTAATGAGTCGAGTCTTCAACTTCTAAAAACACTTCTCACAAGAATCTGACCACTGGAACTTGACTTTCTTCTGAGTCAATCTGGACATGGGGGATGCAATAGATAAAACCCTTCAATAAACCATCGGTAATAGCCAGCCAAACCTAATAAACTCCTAATATCTGATGGAGAAATGGGTCTGGACCAGTTTCTCACTGCTTGTATATTTTGAAGATCAACGCCAATGCCATCACCGGAAACTATGTGACCAAGAAAAGCTACTGATCTTAACCAAAATTTGTATTTACTAAATTTGGCGAGCAACTAATGGGCTCTGAGAGTTTGCAATACTATTCTGAGATAGTCTGTATGGTCATTTTCACTGTGGGAGTAGAGAAGAATGTCATCGATGAAGACTATGAAAAACATATCCAAGTACTTCTTAAACACACGGTTTATCAAGTCCATGAAAGCTGCTGGGGCATTGGTAAGACCAAATAACATGACTGGAAACTCGAAGTGATCATACCGAGTTTTAAAAGCTATTTTCAGAATGTCACATTCTTTGACTCTGAGCTGATGATAGCCGAATCTAAGGTCTATCTTAGAAAAGTAACTGTCTTCCCTGAAGTTGGTCAAAATAAGTCATCGATTCTAGGAAATGGGTACTTATTCTTGACTGTGACTTTGTTAAACTGATGGTAGTCTATACATATTCTAAGAGAATTGTCTTTCTTTCGCACGAATAGAACTGGTGTACCCCAAGGGGATACACTGGGCCTGATGAACCCTTTATCTAATAAGTACTTCAACTATTCTTTCAACTTTTTCAGTTCAACTAGAGCCATTCTGCATAGAAGAATAGAGATGGGCTGAGTATCAGGAAGAAGGTCGACTCTGAAGTCGATTTCCCTTTCGGGAGGAACCCCGGGGAGATATTTGGGAAACACATCTGGAAATTCACTTGCAATTGGAACTGACTTAAGATTAGGAGTCTCAAAACTAGAGTCTTTGACTCACACCAAATAATAGACACACCCCTTGGATATTATTTTTCTTACTCTAAGGTATGAAATAAGTTGACCCGTAAGCGCTGTAGTAGTACCCCTCTATTCTAGGACAGGTTTATTCGGGAACTAAAAATAGACAACTCTATTTTTAAAATCAACTGAGGCATATCATGAATGGATCCAATCCATGTCTAGAATGACATCAAAATTTATCATCTCTAACTCTACTAAGTCTGCTGAAGTAACTTTCTGAGATACCACAACCGAACGTTCCTGTATACCTGCCGGACTATTATAGATTTACCCACTGGGGTAGAGACTGAGAAGGGTTCTGCTAAGATTTTGAGACTGACTCTGAAGTTGACAGCTATATAAGAAGTTACAAAAGACAGAGAAGCTCCTGGATCTAGCAAAACATAAACATATAAATGGTAAACTTGCAACGTACCAGTGACCACATCAGGAGAACTTTCCTGATCCTATCAGGAATGGAGTGCATAGAGCCTATTTGGGAGCTGCCTACTAGTGGTACTAGAATCGGTACCCTACTGAGATGGGCGACCGAACTGAGCTGGGTGATGATTATGCTAGAACCCACCTGAGGACACTCTCTGATTTTATGACCTGGATTGTCATACCTAAAACATACATCGCTACCAGCCCTACAAATAACCTAATGATTTCTATCATATTTCTGGTAGAAAGGATCTATTCGAGTACTGTTAACACTACCCTGAGATTTAGAGTCTGGCACCCTATCCTTATTACCATTTCTAAATTTAGGCACCATAGCACTGGCTGAGGATAGAGCTAGGACTGATGGTTTTGGGTGGAACTAAGGACGATTACCACTCTCTAACTTAGGTTGAGTAAAGCTGAAACTACCTATTCTAGCCCTCTTTCTTTCTCTCTGTTTCTCCTTAGTTTTCTATTTCTTAATATATTGAGCGTGGACCATCAACCTAGCCAAGTCCATCTCCTTAATCAGCATTGTGTTCCTACACTCTTTGACCATACTATCATAAATACCAGACATGAACTTTCTCATCTTAGACCTGCTATCAGCTACCACATGAGAAACATACCTGGCCAACTGAGTAAACTTGAGGGAATACTCTTTCACACTCATGTTGCCTGCTTCAAGTTGATAAACTCTAACACCTTAGCCTCTTGTAATTCCAACAAAAAGAACTTATCTAAGAAGGTAGTATCAAACTCCCCTCATTCTATAGGCCCTGCATCTACGCCCCTATCTACCTTCCACTGCTTAAACCATGTATAAGCCACATCCTGCAACTGATAGGAAGCTAAATCAGCACTCTCACTAGTGTTTACCCCTATAATGTCTGTTACCTTCTGCACTATGTCAAAGAATTCCTGTGGATTCTCTTCAGACTTGGATCCTGAATAGAAAGAAGGATTTATTTTGGTAAAGTCCCAAATTCTAGCTGCAGCAGTATTGCCCACTAGGTTGGACTGAACAACAGCTGGTCGATCATTCTGAGCTACCACAGAATGGGATAGAGTGGTGAAAACTACTCTGAATTCTGCATGAGAAACGTGCTCATCCAGGGGATCTGCCTGAATGGGCAGAGGTGCTGGCTGGTTTACAGTTCTTTATCTGTTGGTCTTTTTAGGAGGAATATTCTATAAACGAAAGGGAAAATTAGATTAGACAGAGATTTTAAATTGAGATCATGCTTATTCACATGATATAAACACTAAAAGAAGGGAACTTTTTCTAAAAATGCCTCATAGCCTCTTGTCCATAAGTGTGGCGCTATATATACCCATGCACAAGACTCTACTTGACATGGCTTTCAGACTCCCTAGGACACTTTAGAACCTTAGGCTCTAATACCTAGTTTATAATGCCCCGAGACTATAACCTAGGCATCACACAGTACTTACGACCCCGAAGGATCATAAGCTAACCCATGTCTTGTACCTGCTACGAGCACTGAATAATAATACTAAAAATATATACAGAAGTTAGGCTAAAAATGCCATAAGGTTCTCAAAAAACTTAAATAATAACTAAGTATAACTGATAATAACATCTAAAAATTAAATAACTGACTATGCTAGTCTGAAAGCCTCTAACTGTCCGAATATGGAGTTGATGGGACAAACCCCTAACTAACTTCGATTGAAATAACTACTGAACAGCTGAAATACTGAAATAAGTAAACTTTATCCTTGAAATATGAGGACACACCACTATAACTGTTGCTAGTAGCCTGCGCTGCTATGTACGATTAGGAACCTGAGCATCCGAACCTATGATATGAGACATCATAGTGCAAAAGAGAATATACGTTAGTACGTGAAATGTACTGGTATGCTAAGTGAGGTAAGGCTGATATACATGGGTTCATATGCATGAGATGATAACTGACTAAATAAACATCATGAAGTAACTGGATGAGAGTACATATAAAACTATAATTACTGAATATACTAAACATGCAATACTACGCATATAGAGATACATCATGTATCTGAGATTATACTGAAACTGAATACTAAATTTTGATAGCTGAGTATCTGATAACTGATAGACATGGTTCTGTAGAACTGACTGAGTTCATTACTGAATACTGAGACTAAAACTATAATTGTGGGAGTGTTCATCTAACCAACATAGCCCGATATATACAGATTTGGGGTCCAACCTGTGACCCCAGTTGAAAGGGTGTTAGCACCTTGCCACGGGATACTAACAGCTGTGTTAACCCTAATCTGGCAGGAAAACTCATGAAAGGTATACATAATTTTGTCAACCTTAGTCTGGAAAGAGAACAACTTACCCTATGTGGCTATGTAGTTCTATAACTCAGGAATTGCTACTAAGGGTTAAACCCTAACTGGCAGGAATGTCCCCATCCCTAGGTTCTCTAGGTGTTGAATCCTACTCTCAACTGAAAGACACTGATCACTAGATTGTACCAAGCTTGACTAAACTGACCCTGATCATGTTGACTGACTGAACTAGACTGAGTACTACTATTCTTGACCTTTACTGAGACTATTGTCTAACTACTATAACTAAGTAAACAACTAGATTTCGGGTATAAAATACTTAAGGAATCGATAGCATCAATAATAAAACATAGCAAATCTTCAAACCATAGCAATAGTTAATTGTTCACAATTCATTCAATGAGATATTTTATCAAGCACTTGGAGGTCATGAACTTATACATGAATGAGTACACAAGCTAACATGTCATGATTACACTATTCAATTCATATGGATATGCTATCAAACACTTGGGGAGCATAATTAATGCACATGATAATGAACAACACATAAGCATCATGACTACAACTTAAACTTGCGATTTCAAGGGTTTTGACATGAAAATTACATCAATCAACATACATGATATCTTATGTTCATGAAACTTATAATTAAATCTTGAATTAAAACCCATACAACAACACAAACATGAGCATAATTCAATTCATAACATGAGAATCATAATTTAAGATTTAAAAAGGGTTCTTGAACTCCAAGGGTGGAAAAAAACCCAAGGATGAACACCTAACATACCTTGATTATTGATTTCATGAGAATTATGGTGAATTCTTGGGACTTAGACTTGAACTTGATGAAACTAGGGCTTTGTTCTCGAGAGTATTTATGAGATAATGAGTGAATTTTACCCTTTGAGAGGTTTAATTTTGTGTTATGGCTGAGTATTATAAGGGGAAAACGACCCAATTACCCCCACAAACCCGTAACTTAACACATAAATCTTTCCCAGTGATGTGATAGGTAACTCGTCGAATTGATAGGGTTGACGCAATCACTGACACATTGCGTTGATGGTGCCGATGCAATATCCAATGCGATGCATCATGATCGCGTTGGCTTGATATTTTTTTCATCCAAACATGACTCAAACATTGTTCAAAAATTCCAAACTCACCCAAGATGACCAATTGACATCCCTGATCATGAATTAAGTTAAAAATTATCAATCTAAGGCCGTAAGAATCGAAAATAAGATCATCCAATTACGAAGGCTAAAAATGATTTTAAGTCTTAACACTTAGTTAAATTTATCTAAGTTTGGGACCCCTTATTACAAGCTATATGGGACTGAATTAAACTAAAACTTTGTGGGGTCTTACAAAAATCTTTGGTGTATTCCTCGACAAGCCTCAGTGGTACTGGATAGGCCAAATATCCAAATGCCTTCTGAGACTAGAAATCCAGCAGGACAAATATGACGAGATTTATGTTTTTATACAGGGTAATATCCTAAAATTTACTATGCTTAAGTTTGTTATAATCACCTGTCTTAAATGTACTTATACTATCGATGATTATATGTATACTTTATCGCCCGTATAAACTTTGATGTCGAAGTATTTACCCAATGCTAAAGCTGAAATATCTAAGCGCACATTGATTCAACTTGTGAAGATTGAAAACTTTGATAGCTCTTAGGATGCGCTGAACATTGTCATACTATACTTTGTTATTGTCATACTATCTTTGTTCTTACATTCTTATTTTCTCAATATCGTGATTCACCGATTAGTTTATCTTACTTTCAGATGGTTGAGAATGGGCGTTACAAATATTTTTATGGGAAAAGATTTCCTTTGAGAAGTTGATGAACTCATGGCAATAGGATTTCTTCACCGCAAAACAGTTATACTCTGTGGGTTGAATGCCACACGTACTTAATATTTAGATGTTTGAGTGTTGCTCTGAAGTTGATAAAAAAATTGTGGTCCATTAGAGAAACATCATTTTAAGGATATTCAACTGGTTTATAGTAAGTGTGAGGCCTAAATATGAGATTTTTATGGATGGAATGTTCAGTAAGGTTAATATATAACTTTTTCTTTATTTTTTAATTCATTTTTTTGTTATTTTAATATTTTTATATGGCTTACACTTTAAAAATTTGTTTACAAAAATTTACAACTCGCACTTGAAGAAGTTCAGAGGTTGGCCTCTTATAGAGTTTTCCTATAATAATAGCTACCACTCTAGCATTAGAATGGCTCCATTTTAGGCATTGTATGGTAGGAGGTTTAGATCTATTGTTGGATGGTTTGAGGTTGGTGAGGTAGAAATGTTTGGCTTGAATTTGGGTCACCAAGCTATGGAGAAGGTGAAGGTGATTCAGGATAGGCTTAAAGTTGCCAAAAGTCATAAAAATTGTTATGCAGATTGTAAGGTGAAGGAAGTTAGAATTTGAGGTTAGAGATAGGGTGTTCTTAAAGGTGTCTCCCATAAAGGGAATTATGTGGTTTGGGAATAAGGGGAAACACAGTCTCTAGTATATCGGTCTGTACTTGGTTTTGAGGAGGGTTGGCAATATTGCGTATGAGTTGGAGTTGCCTTCTAGTTTAAGCTCCAGTCACCCGGTATTCCATGTTTTTATGTTGAGGAAGTGTGTAAGTAATTCGTTGCAAATTTTGCCTATTAAGGATATTGCTATTTAAGATTCTTTATCTTATGAGAAAGTCCCTATTGAATCTTGGATCAGCAGGTTCATCGATTACAGAGCAAGGACGTAGCTTCTGTAAAGGTTCTTTGGAGAAACCACAAGGTTGAAGAGGCTACTTAGGAAAGTGAAAAGGGCATGAAGTCAAAGTTCTTGTTTTTCGCTCCGGAAGATCATGCGTAAGGCATGTGTTATTTATAATATCTGTGTTTTCTAACTTAGTGAAAGGTCAGAGTAGAGACTTTTTGGGTTTTCTCTTGCTAGTCAATGCCTTGTTTCATTTTCGAGGATGAATAATCCAAGTGGGGGAGAATTGAAACACCCTGGGTTTTGGCCCTTGAAAATTTCTTGAGCTTTGAGCTTACTATCTTCGTAATGACTCACCATATGAGTTGTATGGTGTGGGTACGATTCCGGTGACCTAAATTATTAATTATCCAGTGGATAGTGGTTGGGGTTCTATTATGGTTATGGTTTGGTGGTACAAGTCGTTAGGTATGGTGACGGGTCATTAGGACGATCCTTTATCAAATAAGAACCTTAGTGACTTGACTTTGCTCTAAGTATGAGTGGCTCACTAAGAGCTGCAAGGATAGGTTACGAGTCATTGGGAGAAGTCATATGTTGTCTAGTGTCCAATCCCTTGGGTTCTGTCTTAGATACAACTAGGCCATACGAGCCGTATGGTCTAGTCAGAAGTGGGGATTAGGGAATTGTATGGTGGACAGTGTATGGGTGTCCAACTCACTGTCTTGGTGATGACTCGATGGTACGAGTCCTATGTTGTGGTCACGAGTCACGAGGTCGACTCATAACCACCTGTGATAATTTTACAATTTTAAGTTGGGGGAATTCTAGACATTTCTCTTTTTAACTCCCTTTGATACCACGACATAAAAAACCTTTTGGTACTTCATAACCTATTATTCCAAATCAAACACTCTTAAAATCTCTCTTAAACTCTCTCTCAAGTAAAAGGCTAGGGTTTCATCAAGATAATCATTTAAGGCTTTCAAGGGTGGTTTCTCTCCATCTTCCTTTGTGTCTAAGGCATGTTACTCCTTCCACTTTGTTATTTTACAGAGACCATGTATTTTAATGTATGATTTTCATGATATTGTTATTGTTTGACATAATGGTTAGGAGTTTTTGATGTTCATGGTTGAATAATGTTTCTCATGGTTTAATTATGTTTTCTTTCATACTTCTAGTATGATTTTGACATTTTGGAATGTATGTTAATGATAAATGGATTTTGGGGTATTATGGATTCCCCAAATTACATGGTTATGGTTTTGAAACTTAAGTTCCCTCAACCTATCTGTACAAATGCCAATGAGAATGATTATGTCACATAGTTTGACTACTTTTGATATCTTTGCATTGCATAAATGGTGATGGAACCTGAATTGGTCTGGTTGATTTTAAATGGTTTGGAAAGGCCTTGGTAGCCTTGGTTTTGGTTTAATTTGAAACTTTGGAGTAAACTTTGTTTAATGGTTTATGGCATAAAATGATAGACTTACAAGCTCTAATATCTGTATGATGATACCAATGGTTAATGCCTAAACAACAGACTCTTTGGTAATTAGTTGGAATGTGTAATTTTTTTAATATGGGATTAAAGAGGGTTGTGTTAGCAAAGTTATGGAAAGTGGAGGTCCCGAGAGGACCAAACTGAAAACTCATGTTTGCCGGTGTGAGGTTTGGTCATGGTGACCATTTGCATGATGTCACACTTTATATTTTGGGAGATGTACTAGTCATCTCAGTTTTTTTTCGGTCTATGTGGCTAACACAAACCAGGGACCTTTCAGCAGAGGAAGTTGAACCCATATAGCCCGTGGGTGGACATATAGGATAGCAGAGCTACACAACCCAGATTAGAATTTTAAATGCATGCTAAACCCGGTTCCCTATCCCGACACGATATATATATATGTGTGTGTAATTGAATATGGTTATTTTATTTGGTTTTGAAAAATGGTACATGATAGTGTTCACTCCACTAACCGTCTTCCCCCTACTCAAAAACATGGATTCGTGGATAGCTTTGACTTAGATTGAAGTGGTGAGCTTTCATACTCCGGAAGACTGCATTTCAAGCTACGAACTTCTTTTCATTATTTTTATTTCTTAGATTTTGGTTTTGGCTATGGTCGTGGGCATGTCCCGACTGGATGTTACTTGATTCTGGTTAAAGGTTTTTCAGACTACTATGGGCTAGGGCGGTGTTGTATTGGTGCCAGCCTTGATATTGGTGTTGATATTAGGGTTTTCACCGGTTGGATATTTGATTGAGGTTGTTGGATTACGAATATAAACTTTATTTGATGTCTTTGTACTATTATTACTTCTTCTTGTTATAGGTTCGGAATTCATCCCATATAAAGAGAAGGGTGGTTGCAGTTGGGTATTAGGGGTGGTCTCCGGTGTTGGTTGGAATTGAGATGCCGGTAACTAGGCCCAACTTTTGGGTTGTGTCAGGGTCGAATCCCAAGGGAACATGTGGAATCGTGGATCTCAGTAATTATAGTCAGAAGGCAAAACAAGAAAAGTAAATGGGGACTTTTGATATAGTAATCTCGATCAAGTAACTATATCAACTTTGGTTGTAATCAGTCGTAGGTGAACACTAGTATGTTGATCCCTCAAGCTTCTAAACTCCGTAGGCTTATCATGCTTTATTGCACCAACCCGATACTTTGTATACAAAATCGATAACTTATGTACCTTTTACAGTATTTTGGACGAGCAGAAGGATTTCACCCTTTACCTTTTGAGTCTCAGCTTGTCGCCTTACTAACCCTTATCTTGGTACTAGTTATCTATTATTGTTTGAGTCTCTAATTAATGGATAAAATCTAACCATCTTACTTAGATAAAACCTAGAAGCGTGGATCGACAATAAATTCTAAATTACTGTTGTCTTTATCTTTTCCTTATCACTAATCCTCTTTTAGAGTAAGTAGCAATATCTAGGGGGATCCTAACGTGTTCACCCGATAATAAAACTATTATAATGAAGATAAAGCAATGCATGCATGGGTATTGGTTCAGAACAACAACAACACTTCCCCTACTTCGTCAACCCACCAGGTTTCTACAACCCTAGCTATGGGTTTTAGTTGCTCATGCTTATGAAAAAATCAATAACATTCATAATCAAAAGCATAGATGATATCACAATGATAAGAAGTATAAAAACCCACAACCGTAACTAAATTAATCATCTGAAGTCAGTAAAAGAGAATCCCAAGATCAAAATTGAAACATGGAATCAAAATATGTTTGTGAGTATCAAAAGTGTGTAACTCCTACTAAAAAACACATAAAGGGTATTTATAGTACATGGGAAAACCCTAAAACCAAAGCCTGAATGAAATAGGAGAAAACAGGGTTGGTGGCCACATGTGGTCTGTACTTGCACCCTGACCCTGGGTATACGTAATACCTACAGTCAGTAGGGTGAGCATAGGTACGGGACGCATGTATCGAAAGAAAAAATCTTGCAAGTCAGCTCTAGGGATTTTGGACTTCTAGCACTTGCATTGCCTACTTGCAGTCTGTAGGTCCTACATGCAGTCCACATGTTGACTTAGTAAGTGTTAGGAGCCATCTTTTCTGCTTTTCTTCAATTCTCAAATATGCTTTGACCATGATCAACCTGAAATGTGTCCCGGGCATCCATAACTACTCCAAAAAGTGGACAAAACACCTTTTTTACCTTTTAACTTATCATCCAAAACATGATTTCCTACAAAACATACTCAAAATACATCATATCTCAAAAATAACCTCAAAAACTTTCATATTTTCGTCGTTTTATGCATCGAAAGTGCTATATATCTATACCACATCAACACCCTCAACTTAAAATGTTTGTATGTCCTTAGGCAACAAAACACAGCAAAAACAAAAATGATGATTAAATAGGAGAATCTAAGCTATTCAAGGCAGTTAACCAACACTTAAAGCTCAAAACACAACACCCCCCAATCTTATTTTTCAAAACCAACTGTGTTTGAACATGAAGCATAACAGTGTGATACAATTGGATCAAGTATGAAAATTACATTAAAAATGGACAATCACTCATATATACAAGTTACACTACCTGAAACAAGAAAATAGCTAGCACTATGACTCAAGTACCCTCACAACAAAGATGTCCTATTCACTCGTATTAAATAATGCATGTCAATGCAGGGAAAGTTAAGAGACACACACTAGGAAGAGAATTCCAATCAATGTGCATCAAATACCATAGATTTTCCCTTATTTTCTTTACCTTAGCATTTAGATAGTCACATTAGGATCACTATTAGAATTTTCTCGGCTTGTAATGTAGGCTTGGGGGATGGTATGTTACACATGGACATATCAAGTGACTAAGCCTCCATGACACTACACTAACCATGGAGTCTCACTTACTAGCTAATTTTTTTTATTCTATCCTTATTTCTCCCTTTTTATTCTTTATTGCACATTTAGGTTTGGTGTGGTCTTTTATTCTTTCTTTTATGCTTTTTCATAATTTTTCTTTTCTTTTTCTCTTTAATTTTCTACCACACGTAGCCCTACTAACTTTTTCTCTCATTTTACCCTTCTTCATACCCATTTTACACTATGAACCCTACGCTAGCCACCCTCAACTTAGGCGTTTTGCCTAAGTTGAGGTGCACATTGTCCAAGGAGTACCAAGGTCAAAATAGGTTCATTGTAACACAAATAGAAAAGTGAAAGGTGTAACAAGAAAATAGGCATTCGGGCTCAATATCAGGATCAAGGGATATAATTCACACAAGGAAGGTCTTTTAGGCTAAAAGTGGACTAAAATAAAAAAAAGGCCTATGATCCTGACTGACTATCCTTCAACCTATGCAAGACTAACCAAGCAAGTTCTTAATTCAACACAAAAAGGGAAATGGGTAGTATCTCTCACATTATGGCATAGAGTCAATATTACCAACTACTACCTATCTTGTTCATGCAATTATTAGTAAGTGATTATCATGTCCCTAATTCTAATGTCATACAAGATCCACAAGGTTCACACAATATACATTAGCACAGTTCTAAAACACAAATTTTAGTGGGGTATAAAAAATTAATCAAAACATGACTACTATCCTAAATATATAACAAATATCCTAATTATTCAAAAATAAAACACAGTACAAAGTAAAACAGAATACGTCACAAACTTATCCTAGACATATCGATTCTACAACCATACCACGGTCGACAAAAAAAATATGACAATAAGAACCTGTAGTGGCATGGTATGCCCACCCTCAATTAAAAATTGCGCACTGTCCTCAATGTGCTAAAGAAAAATTAAATGGAGGCAAGTGAGAACATATATGGGACACACTAGGTAGCCAAATCATGAGCATCTCCAGATGGAGGCATATCAGCTAGTGAAGGCGGTGCACTACTAGTGATCCACCTACTGCTATAGATACACGTCTCTACTTATGATGAATGTAGTTTCTAATGAATCTGTAACACCTCGTATTTCCCTATCATAATCTAAGTCCCAATATATGAGTGTTGGCATATGAAATTTTTCAAACACTTACTATTTCTCAGTTTAGAGCCTTCCATTGTGTAGGATATTCAATTAGCTTTTCAGCGATATAAAATTCATCCAAATTCAATAACCGGGTAAGAAGTTATGGTGATTTTAAGTTTCAGTCGTTAAACGCCGTCATTTTAACCTTTAGCGCATCGAGAAGTAGGCTAATCTCCTATTTGGCAAATTCCAGTGAGGATCCACAATTCTCACGTGTCGCACCATAAGCCAACTTGACATTTATCCATTTCCAGTGTCGAAGCGCGATACCTTCGCATCACAGAGAACTTCCAGGTCCTAATTAGTAAAGGACTGCAATTTCCCAGTGTCGCGTCATAGACCAGTTTCCCAGTTGTCTAATTCCAGTGACATAGCACGATAGTGCCGCATTGTGCCAGCCCAAAAAATTAGGATTTTCAGTCCGTTCCAAGTTTTAATCCAAGGGCTTTTAAGTACTTTGCCCTTAACCCAGTCAGCCCCAAACACGAAATTAAGTCCTTAATAAACTAATTGCGCATTATTCTACTCAAGTTTTACCCAAAATTGAGAACATTCTCTCAATTAGCAAAACCCTAACCCTCAAGAATCAAGGTCAATTCTCAAGAACTCTTCATCAATCCTTCCAAATTCATTATCCAAGGTATGTTAGATGTTTATCCATAGATCCCTTCATCCATGGAGTCCAAGTATCCATTTAAATTACAAATCTATCATCTTTTCAAGTTCATGGATTTAAATTGTGATTTCACCCATGAATCTCTATGTACTATTGATTTTATACCATGATTCAATGAAACTATTGTTGTTATCCAATTCTCCATGTTTTAATATTATTATTTACTGGATTAAACCATTATTTAATACTATTATGTCTAATTCATGCAATTTCTATAAGCTTCATGACATTCCTATGATTGATTTAAACCGTGAACTGCAAGACAAAATGCCTACAAGAGTGATGGATTTAATAAAAACCTTCATGCTTTGTCCCCCAAGCTTTAGTGTCTCTTCAGTATTGTTGTTTTGAGTCCTGGGGTATTGAATACCCAAAAACCATAGCTGTTTATTTAGTAAAGTCTCAGTACATTACAGAATAGTGTCTCGATTATACTATAAGCATTATCAGAATAGTCAGATATTAGTCATTAAACTCAGAACAGTCTAGTATCTCAGTGTCTTTTAGTTGGGGGTAGGATTTAGCACCGAACGAGAGTGTAGGGATAGAGGTTTCCCCGTTAGATAGGCAAAGTTGTTAGTAGCAATCCCTATACTCCAGAACTATGTAGCCAACGTAAAATATGAGAAGTCACCCTTCAGATTAGGCTTGACTATCTCGTAGGGGTCACCCGTCAGTTCAGGCTTGACACCCTTAGTCCTTTGGACATTATATCAATCTAGTGGATCCACACAGCCAATGTTAGTACCCGTGGCACGGTATTAACACCCATCCAACTGGGTTACAGGCTGGACCCCAATTAGCTCAGATTGGGGCATGTCGGTTATATGATACCTCCCATAGTCTCAAATATAGTCCCAATTCAGTTATGCAGTCTTAGAGGTTTTCGACCAAAGCATACCGATACCAGTAATTCAGCTAACAGGTTTTACTCAGTCCATGTTATATGTTTGGTCATGCATCCTCAGGGTCTCCAGATTTTTATGTATTTTCAGTATTTTACAGACTCTCATATATATACAGCTTTTATGAGCTTTACATATCTCTAGTATGTTTACGTTTCATGTCCTATATTCAGTACCTCATGCTTTACATGTATATTCAAATAGTTTATTACTCCTATTCATAAAACCTTGCATGTTATCCTACCTCATTTAGCATACCAGTACATTCAAAGTACTAATCACATACCTTTTCTTTTGCACTATGATGTCTCATATCATAGTTGTTGATGCTCAGTTCTCGAATCGCACCTAGATTCTCATATTATCAGCAGTATAGTAGCAGTGGTGAGTCCTCATCATTCGAGGACAAATTATATTACTTCATGTCTTTATCTCAGTAGTTAGTAAAGTTAGTTGGGGGCCTATCCCATCAACTCACAGTATTCAGTTTAGAGGCTTCTTAGACACTATAGTTAACTATTCAGATTATTTAGATTTCAGTATTATGCTAGATTCATAATTAAGTATTCGTTTTATTATTAACACCTTATGGTATTTTAGTTATTCTTCCGCATTCATGATTATATTATTCAGTGCTCACATTAGTTACCACCTCATGGGTTAGCTTGTTGTCCCTTAGGACCGTAAGCACCGTCTGACGACTAGGGGGTAGTCTCAGGTTATTATAAACTTGGTATCAAAGACTAAGGTTTTATAGTATCTTAGGAAGTCTAAAAGTTGCATCGAATAGAGTCTTGTGCATAAGTGTGTAGCGCGCCACACTATGGATGAGAGGCTATAAGGCGTTTAGGAAAAGTTTTCCTTCTTTCAGTATTTATGTCGTACGATTAAGCATGAGCTCAAGTTAAACTCTCTGTCTAATCTGTTCCCTCCTTCCATTTATAAAAAATGCCTCCCAAGAAGAATGGAAGAAGAACAGGAACTCAGCCAGCCCCTCATCTTGTCCAGGCAGATTCGCTGGACGAGCATGTCTCTTACGCATAATTTAGGGTTGCGTTTACTACTTTAGTGAACTCCGTCGCAGCATAAAATAAATGAACAGCTGCTATTTTGGCCAACCCAGTGGCCAATACTACTGCAACCAGAATTCAGAACTTTTCCTGGATGAATCCTCCTTCTTTCATGGGATCTAAGTCTGAAGAGGATCTACAGGAATTCTTAGATATGGTTCAAAAGGTAACAAATACTATGGGGGTGATGTCTAGTTAGAGTGTTGAGTTGGATACATATTAATTGAAGGATATAGCCCATTACTACTTGAGTTTGTTCCAGTAGTAAATGAATTCTCAAATGTATTTCCTGAAGATCTTCCCAGAGTTCTTCCCCAAAGGGAAATAGACTTCAGAATAGACTCTCGGGAGTTTCTTAGGTTTAGCTGGCTATTACCATCGGTTAGTTGAAGGGTTTTCATCTATTGCATCCCCCATGTCCAGATTGACTCAGAAGAAAGTTAAGTTTCAATGGTTAGATTCCTGCGAGAAGAGTTTTGAGGAGTTAAAAAATCGACTCACCTCAGCCCGAATTCTTACTCTATCAGATGGTTCTGACTCATGATCTTGAGCAAGCAGCAGTAGTATTCTCCTTAAATATTTGAAGGCATTACTTGTATGGGGTGCATGTAGATGTGTTCACAAAAAACAAAAGCCTTCAGTATGTGTTCTCTTAGAAAGATTTGAATTTGCATCAGAGAAGGTGGTTAGAGTTATTAAAATATTATGACATGAGTGTTCTGTATCATTCGGGCAAGGCCAATGTAGTGGCTGATGCCCTCAGTAGATTGTCTATAGGTAGTGTAGCTCATGTGGAGGATGGTAAGAAGAAGTTAGCTTAGGAAGTTTATCAGCTTGCCCGAGTAGGTATCCGTTTAGTTGATTCGGCAGAAGGTAGTGTGTGGGTGCAGAGTAGCTCAGAATCATCTCTAGTTTTTAAGGTAAAGGAAAAGCAGGATAGAGATCCCAGTCTTGTTAAGTTGAAGGTATCAGTCAGAGATCAGAAAGTGGAGGTTTTCTCCCAAGGAGGAGATGGTGTGTTGCACTTTCAGGATAGATTGTGTATGCCTGGTGCAGATCAGTTGAGGCAATAAATTATTGCAGAAGCGCATGGTGCGCATTACTCTATTCATCCAGAGGCCACTACGAT
This sequence comes from Capsicum annuum, assembly GCF_002878395.1. Taxonomy (NCBI): domain Eukaryota; kingdom Viridiplantae; phylum Streptophyta; class Magnoliopsida; order Solanales; family Solanaceae; genus Capsicum; species Capsicum annuum. The sequence continues at coordinate 55,302,782 of NC_061114.1, forward strand.
GTACCAGGATTTATGGGAGATTTATTGGTGGAGTGGGATGAAGAGAGATATTGTAGAGTTTGTAGCTAAGTGCTCTACTCTTAAGTCTGTTCCAGTAGTAAATAAATTCTCAGATGTATTTTCTAAATATCTTTTCGAAGTTCCTCCCGAAAGGAAAATAGACTTCAGAATAGACCTTCTTCCAGATACTCAGCCCATATTTATTCCATCATACAGAATGGCTCCAACTGAACTCAAAGACTTAAAAGAACAGTTAAAGGATCTCCTAGATAAGTGATTTATTAGACCCAACATCTCTTCGTGGGGCACACTTATTCTATTCATACGTAAAAAGGACGGTTCTCTCAGAATATGTATTGACTACCATCAGTTAAATAAGGTCATAGTCAAGAATAAATATCTACTTCCTAGAATCGATGACTTGTTTGACCAACTTCAGGGTGCCAGTTACTTTTCAAAGATAGCACTCAGATCAGGCTATAATCAGCTTAGATTCAGAGAATGTGACATTCCAAAAACAACTTTATGAACCCAATATGGTCACTTCAAATCTCTAGTCATGTCCTTTGGTCTCACGAATGCCCTAGCAGCCTTTATGGACTTGATGAACTGAGTGTTCAAGCAGTACTTGGACATGTTTGTCATAGTCTTCATCGATGACATTCTTGTTTACTCCCGTAATGAAAATGATCATGTAGACCATCTCAGAATAGTGTTACAACCTCTTAGAGCCCATCAGTTGTTCGCTAAATTCAATAAGTGTAAGATCTGGCTAAGATCAGTACCTTTCCTTGGCCATATTATTTCTGGTGATGGCATTATGGTTGATCCTGAAAAGACCGAGGCAGTGAGAAACTAGCCTAGACTCATCTCTCCGTTAGATATTAAAAGTTTCTTGGGTTTAACTAGCTATTACCGTCGATTAGTTGAAGGGCTTTCATCTATTGCATCCCCCCATGTCCAGATTGACTCAAAATAAATTTAAGTTTTAATGGTCAAATTTCTGTGAGAAAAGTTTTGAGGAATTAAAGACTCGACTCACCTCTACCCCAGTTCTTACTCTATCAGATAGTTCTGATGGGTTTGTTGTGTACTGGGATACATCCAGAGTAGGTTTGGGTTATGTACTCATGCAGAGAAGTAAGGTCATAGCCTACCTCCAGAGAACTTAAGCCTCACAAGAAGAATTATCCGACTCATGGTCCTGAGATAGCAACAGTAGTATTCGCCTTAAAGATTTGGAGGCATTACTTGTATGGGGTGCATGTAGATGTGTTCACAAATCACAAAATCTTCCAGTATGTGTTCTCTTAGAAAGATTTGAATTTGCGTCAGATAAAGTGGTTAGAGTTATTAAAAGATTATGACATGAGTGTTCTGTATCATCCGAGTAAGGCAATTGTAGTGGTTGATGCTCTTAGTAGATTGTCTATGGGTAGTGTAGCTCATGTGGAGGATGGTAAGAAGAAGTTAGCTTAGGAAGTTCATCAGCTTTCCCGAGTAGGTGTTCGTTTAGTTGATTCGGCAAAAAGTAGTGTGTGGGTGCAGAATTGCTCAAAATCATCTCTAGTTTTTGAGGTGAAGGAAAAGAACGATAGAGATCCCAGTCTAGTTAAGTTGAAGGAATTAATCAGAGATCAGAAAGTGGAGGTTTTTTCCCAAGGGGGAGATGGTGTGTTATGTTGTTAGGATAGATTGTGTATACCTGGTGTAGATAAGTTGAGGCAATGAATTCTTGCAAACGCGCATGGTACGCATTACTCTATTCATCCAGGGGCCACTAAGATGTACCATAATTTGTAGTAGATCTATTGGTGGAGTGGGATGAAGAAATATATTACAGAGTTTGTAGCTAAGTGCTCTATATGTCAGTAAGTTAAGGAAGACCACCAGAATCCTAGTGGGTCCATACAGGAGTTCAGTATTCCCATGTGGAAATGGGAGAAAGTAAACATGGACTTTGTGGCAGGTTTGCCTTTTACTCGTCATCAGCATGATTTTATTTGGGTTATCGTAGACAGGATGACCAAATAAGCTCATTTATTGCCATTCCATACCTCTTATTCAGCCAAGAACTATGCCAATCTCTATCTTAGAGAGTTGGTTAGGTTTCACGACATTCCCTTATCTATCATCTCGGATAGAGGTACTTAGTTTACCTCTCACTTCTAGAAAGCATTCCAAAAAGGTCTTGCTACCTAAGTCAATCTCAGCACAACCTTTCACCCTCAGACAGACGGTCAAGACGAAAGGACCATTCAGACTCTTGAGGATATGCTAAGAGCATGCACAGTTGATTTTAAAGGTAGTTGGGATGACCACTTTCCTTTGATTGAGTTCGCATACAATAACATCTATCACTCCAGTATCCGTATGGTCCATTTGAGGCTCTCTATGGTAAAAGATGTATATCTCCTATTGGTTGGTTTGAAGTAGGTGAGGTTGTAGTACTAGGGCCTGACTTGGTGTTTGATGCGCTAGAGAAGGTTTAGTTGATCAGAGAAAGGCTTAGAACTGCCCAAAGCTGATAGAAATCGTATGCATATATGAGGAGAAAGGATCTCGAGTTTAAGGTCGGGGATTTTGTGTACTTGAAAATCTCTCCCATGAAGGGAGTGAGGAGGTTCGACAAGAAGGGGAAACTCAGTCCACGATATATCGGTCCCTTCAGTATCCTCAGTCATTTCAAAAAACTATCTTATAATCTTGAATTGCCTTCAGATTTAGCCTCAGTACACCCAGTGTTCCATGTCTCATTGTCAAAAAGTGTATTGGTGATCCTGCTGTAGTTGTTCCCTTAGAAAGTGTAGATATTCAGTACAGTCTTTCCTATGAGGAAGTTCCAGTCGAAATTCTTGATCATCAAGTACGTAGACTAAGGAACAAAGAAGTTTCATTAGCCAAGGTTCTTTGGCGGAATCAGTCCATTGAAGGAGCCACTTGGAAAGCGGAAGCAGATATGCAGACCAAGTACCCTCATCTTTTCTCTGCGAATCCAGATTCAGTATAAGGTACCAATTTTCTTAAGATTTTTCTCTATCATGCTTAGTTTCAGCCGCACATAATATTCATGTCAGTCGTGCATTCATGAATCAGTTTAGTCATGTATTTTATGCATTATACATGCATATTCAATGTGTAAGCTCAGTCCATCAGTTCCCCCAGCTTAACCAGTTTCATTCGGGGACGAATGATCCCAAGGGGGAGATATTGTAACACTCCATATTTCCTTAGCATAATCTAAGTCCCAATACATGAGTATTCATATATGAAATTTTTGAAACATATTATTTCTCAGTTTAGAGCCTGCCATTGCATAGGAAATTCAATTAGCTTTCCAACAATATAAAATTTGCCCAAATTCGCTAAACGAGTAAGAAGTTATGGAGATTTTAAGTTTCAGTCATTAAACACCGCCATTTTAACCTTTAGCACATCGCGAAGTAGGCCAATTTCCCATTTGGAAAATTCCAATGAGGATCCGCAATTCTGGAACACCGCGTCATAGGCCAACTTGACATTTGTCCATTTCCAGTATCGAAGTGCGATACCACCGCATCGTGGTGAACTTCTACGTCCCAATCAGTGAAGGACCATGATTTCCCGCAGCGCCCCACAGAACAGTTTCCCAGTTGTCTTATTCCAGCGACACGGTCCCAATCAGGTTTTCGCGCCAGCCTAGAACATTAGGATTTTTAGTCCGTTTCGAGTTTTAATTCCAAGGACTTTTAAGTACTTTTCCCTTAACCCAGTCAACCCCAAACACAAAATTAAGTCCCTAATAACATAATTGGGCATTATTCTAATCAATTTTTCCCTAAAATAAAGAACATTCTCTCAATTAGCAAAACCCTAACCCTCAAGAATCAAGGTCAAATCTCAAGAACTCTCCAACAATCCTTCCAAATTCATCATCCCAGGTATGTTAGATGTTTATCCATGGATCCCTTTCATCCATGGAGTCCAAGTATCCATTTTAATTACAAATCTATTAGCTTTTCAAGTTAATTGATTTAAATTGTGATTTCACCCGTGAATCTCCATGTACTATTGATTTTATACATGATTTAATGAAATTATTGTTGTTATCCAATCCTCCATGTTTTAATATTATTATTTACTGGATTAAACCATGATTTAATACTATTATGTCGAATTCATGCTATTTCTATAAGCTTCATGACATTCCTATGATTGTTTTAAACCATGAACTACAAGTGTTGGACAAAATGTCTACAAGAGTAATGGGTTTAATAAAATCTTTCATGCTTTGTCCCCAAAGCTTTAGTGTCTCTTCAGTATTGTTCTTTTGAGTCCCGGGGGTATTGAATACCCAAAAAACCATAGCTATTTATTTAGTCTAGTCTCAGTACATTATAGAATAGTCTCCAGATGATACTATAAGCATTATCATAATAGTCAGATATCAGTCATTAAACTCAGAACAGTCTAGTATCTCAGTGTCTTTCAGTTGGGAGTAGGATTTAGCACCGAGCGAGTATAGGGATGGCGGTTTCCCCGTCAGATAAGCAAAGTCGTTAGTAGAAGTCCCTATACTCCAGAACTATATAGATAGCATAGGATATGAGAAGTCACCCGTCAGATTAGGCTTGACTATCTCACAGGGGTTACCCGTCAGTTCTAGCTTGACACCCTTAGTCTTTTGGACATTATATCAGTCTAGTGGATCCACACAGCCAATGTTAGTACCTGTGGCACGATATTAACACCCATCCAACTGGGGTTACAAGTTGGACCCCGATTAGCTCAGATTAGGGCATGTCGGTTAGATGATACCTCCCAAGTCTCAGATATAGTCCCAGTTTAGTTATGCAGTCTTAGAGTTGTTCGAGCAAAACATACAGATATCAGTATTTCATCAGTAATTCAATTTACAGATTTTACTTAATCTATGTTATATTCTTGGTCATGCATCCTCAGGGTCTATAGATTTTCATGTATTTTTAGTATTTATAGACTTTCATGCATATACAGTTTTTACGTGCTTTACATATCTCTAGTATCTATAGGTTTCACATCCTATACTCAGTACCTCATGCTTTACATATATATTAAGATAGTTTATTACTCCTATTCATGAAACCTTTTATGTCAGCCTACCTCATTTAGCATACCAGTACATTCAAAGTACTGATCGTATACCTTTTCTTTTGTGCTATGATGTCTCATATCATAGATATTGACGCTCAGTTCCCAGATCGCACCTAGATTCTCAGATTATCAACAGTACAGTAGCAGTGGTGAGTCCTCATCATCCGATGATAGATTATATTACTTTATGTCTTTATCTCAGTAGATTGTAGAGTTAGTTGGGGGCTTGTCCCATCAACTCATAGTATTCAATTTAGAGGCTTTTCAGATACTACAGTTAGCTATTCAGATTATTCAGATTTTTATATTATGCCAAATTCATAATTTAGTAGTCATTTCATTATTAAAACCTTATGGCATTTCAGTTATTCTTCTATATTCAAGATTATATTTTTCAGTGCTCACAGCAGGTACCAGCTAATGGTTTAGCTTGTGGTCCCTAGGAACCGTAAGCACCGTGTAATAACTAGGGGTTAGTCTCGAGTCATTACAGAATCATGTCTTGTTTTTTTAATGGCCTGGTCATATGGAAAATTAGGATTCTGCAATACTTCTATGTGACCTCTCTTGGCCTCCACTATCGGGACCTCCTCAACATCATCCATAAAGAAGTCAAACAGTCTTGGTTTACACAAATGTGATATCAAGACCACTGGGGGTATAACTGAGGGAGTGGCTGCTACATGGCTCTCTGTGAGTGAGCATACCTATTCCCATAATATATCAAACTCCTTCCTCTTCTAAGCTAGATCTAGCATATCTGTCTTTATGAATTGGGATGTAACCTATCTCTAAAAATCCATGAGCCATGTTTGGAAGTCGGGACATAGCTCAGAGAATGTAGCTCTTTGTGCGGCCTCCCATTGGGCCTCCTCCTGTTTAAATCTACTCCTAACCTCTGATCGCATATGCTCGTAGAGGGTAGTCATCTCGATCTCTACAACCATCAAACGATCATTGGTGTCCCTTTGGCTGTCCACTAAGCTCTGCAAAAACTTGCTAGATATAGTGATCATACCAATAGTAGGAGCTGTAGTTAATGGTTTAGTAAGCTCTAAAAATACACTAACCGGCTCTAAGGTCGAAGCTAGGATTGAAGAAGAAGTAGCTGGTGTCCCTTCTCCCTACGTACTAGAGTCTGGAGCCTTTCTCTGCTCCCGTATCTCCAAATAAATACTAACACCCACATCACCTTTATGTTCCCCATCAGGATTTATGGAAACTATTGGGCCCTCAGTCTGGGCCCGTAGTACTACTGCCTGCCCTCTAGATCTCCTAGAAGGGCTTAGACATGCCAAATCCTTCATAGTCTTTGTCTATGTAGTCTCCATCACAAGTGCCCTTTCGTCCACTCCTAGATCTCAGGCACACTAGCCTCTTCACACAGTGTATGAATTATATAAGGGAATGGAATATTAGTCAACTCCTCAAATTCTCTATTATGTAACTCATGCCTGAGGATGGAAGCAAAATCAATAGTATATCTAGCCATCGTACAAGAAACCAGTGCTGCTCTCTCCCACGTCAACATATTATCTGAAGTAGTGGGTATCATTTGGTATCTGATCAGCAATCACCAAAACTTTGCCTCAAATGTTAATAGGCCCCTTCTTGATCATACTATGCCCCTCAATCCATGGGGTTGCATAACCTAAAGGTGAAATATAACTGGCTATCCACCTAGCCATCTCAACCATCTCCCATCGGTGCTAAGCCTTCCGCATGATTTATTGCTCACGTGCAACCCTCATTCTGTGGTCACACTCAGTTATAGATACAAATATAATTTGGGTCAAAGATAACTTTACGGATAGTCTATGTCGAAATATCAGCTCTAACCCCTCTAACTAATGTATGCTCAAGCTGTGGCTACCTCACAAATATTACTAGGCCTGGATGTATGCATATAGTAAGGACTACGGTAGCTTGGTAGGATGCATAAAATTCCCATACCATAGCTAAGATATAAGAACTGAGTGGCCTAGTCATCCACTCTAGCTGATATCTATCAAATGCCGCCTGTAACTGTAGTACTATATTAATCCTCAATAGGTCAATCTAGCGCTCTTTATAAATGTACCTCGTAGGCATGCCTGCTTTCCAAATATGACTATTAATAGTAAATATCTCTTGCATCCCTTTCACACACCACCTCGAAGGTCCCTCCTTGGGAGATGCATTTGAGGCATATGCGGAAGCAGGAATCTGTGCCTATTGTACTATTGCATCATGGGTATACTGCTCTATACCCTTCTCAAACTAGGGTATATCTATATGTTGTACAAGATTAGCTTTACCCTTCTCAGACTGGGGCACCGTTGATGGCTACTCCTGCTCTACCTTCTCAAATAAATTGAGAGGCTTCCTCAGAATGGGGTTCTTGAGCACCAACCTGTGGAGTAGAATCAAAATCTATCTCCTCCTCATCATTATCATCTGGTAGAAGAGTGTGTAGAGGTGACATCTTTGCTGACTTCATCTTTGGTTGGGCTATAATTATCTGAGTAGCCTGGCATATCTGTTCTCTCGTAACTCTACGTGTCACCTCAACTGCAGTGTCTCTATGTCACTGCCTCAAGTAGTCCTTCACTAAGCCACTAAGCTAGGGAGACTCTGTCAGTCTCTTTGAGGTACCGGCCTTTATCTTTTTTATTGCCTTGGGTGCCATATGTACCTTAAAAAACAGTTGTTAGTTTCCAACAACAAAAGTGAGGGATAACAAAAGTTGAATAAAACTCAAAATTTAAAAAGTTCAAATTTTTCCTCAATTTTCACACCCCAATAACCTATTTGAAATCCCAACAAGTCCAATGTGCACACACCTATCATAAATCACAGCTTTTAAGGAAAACAAACATGCTTAAATAGTGTTATTACTTTATTCATTCAAGTTCAACTTTCAGTTGGGGCTTTAGATTTTTCTTCTGAACAAGGCCCTACATTAAGATTTTAGGCTACTTTGAGACTCCTACATACAAGCGTGATAGATACTATATATTTTGTAATGTAATACACAGATAAACGTGTTTAAATAATAAATAGATCAATATATAACAATTACAAGCCAAGAAAGTTACATCTTTTGTGAAGAACCAGAAGTGAATAATGAAGAAGTCAAGCAAAACAAAAGTTGGAACTTTTTTTTAGCGTGTTGAGATAAGTTGGTATCTCAAATAAGTGTTAATTTAACCTTTACTTATGTGTGGGGTTAGTTTTTATTTTAAGAGGAAAGTTTGAATTTAAAGAGAAAAATGAAGTTTTGAGGATTTGAATGAGTTAGAATGAGGTTAAGGTTGTTTAAATATAGGTGGGGGGTTATTTTAGGTCATATATATATGTTGGTGGGCCCAAAGCTTAAATTAAAAAGTGGACCCACTTTTTGACCTTGCCGCGGTTAGTACTTGTGCCTGCCACCTGCAGCCAGGCAATGGGGTGCAGGTGCCTCCTGTGGCCAGCTGGTGCAGGGCCAAAAATTTTTGCCCACTTTTCTGCAATCCAGACTTGGTGTTTTCATATTTTTCAACTACGTATGGTACCGCAACCTAAGTTTGAGGTCTCAAATGTATAATTAGATGCCAAAGTCCGTTACTTTTTATTTTTCATCCTCAAAATTTCAAAATTTCAAATTTTCAACAAATTACTCAAGTTACCGTGTGGAACTTGTGATCATGATGGGTTGATCCCACAGTTCCGTTACATAGAAATCGATAAATGTAGCAATTTTTACTATATTCCAAGTAAGTCCAAGAGCTAAAAACCTACAAAAAAGGTAAAAAAACAAAAACATGAACACTAACAATAGGGGGTAGCCTCCCACTTAGTGTTTGATTTAACGTCGCGGCACGATGTGACTATATTGGTTACTTAGACTTCGCCAATAAGCCCATGGGTTCCCCTCCTATGTAGTGCTTGATTTAACATTGCGATACGACGTGAGTGTCTTAACTACTCAGAATTCATCAAGATAACCATAGGAGCATCCTCCAGGGTCATCAATATAATCAAACACTGATACTACCCCCATGTAGGTTAGTTGTTTCATTGACTTTTTAATGTTGAATATAGCCTTCTCACCATTAACTTTGAATTTCAGCTTGCCTTTTCCATGTCAACCATAGCTCTACCTGTGACCATAAATTATCTTTCCAATATAATGGGAATCTCGGTGTCAACCTCACAATTTAGGATGAAAAAGTCAGTTAGAAAGATGAAGTTATCCACACTTACGATCACATCAAAAGAGATTCACGCAAGTTTATTCACTGTTCAGTTAGCCATCAACAACCACATCAAATTTGTTTCTAGAGAGTTCAAGCTCAATTGCTTGAATATGGCCAATGACATCAAATTAATGTTTGCTCCTAAGTCATATAATGCTCTAGCAAATCGAGATAACCTAATAGTGCATAGTATAGTGAATGGTTTGAGATTATTCTTTTCTGCACCAAAGACCTAGTCGTGACTGCACTGCAGTGGTGCACACCATTAACATCCTCAATTATTGCTCTTTTCTTCTTTGTGACCAATTATTTCATAAATCTGGTATATCCAAGCATCTACTCAACTGCCTCAAGAAGAGGTATGTTCAAGCTTAATTCTTTCAGTATTTCAATGAATTTCTCGAACTTACCTTCCTCTTTCTTTTACTTCAATATCTGAGGAAAAGGTAGGGATAGCCTCAAAATTTTGTCTAATTTCTAGCTCAATGACCGAACCCTTACCTTTATCTTCAGCAACTTTACCTTTATCACCTGTTACTATTTTGAACTCAACAATAGGTGTGTTATCAACAACATCTTCTACAGTGGGTCATGGGGGATCAATAGTAGTGATACCACTCCTCATAGTAATAACAAATACATGACCATCATTTTCAAATTTTGCATCGTGTTGCCCGAAAGGGTACCTGGCTGTCCTTGATCAGAGTTGCTGATATTTACCCGAATTGGTGCTCCAATTTTTTGATAGCAGTGGTATATGAATCGAACTTCTGGATCAATCTTAAAATGCCGATCTTAATCTCCTTAAGGTCGATCTATTAATTTTCTTGACCATTCACCAGCTTAGTTAACATCTCCTCCATTATGGATTCTGCATCTCGTCTGACAGGTGGAATGTACCTATCTCCATTCTCTCTATAATCACCCTTCTTCTTTCAGTCACCATCTTACTCTCTTTTAAGGCCTCTGTATCTGTCATAGTAGTTTCAACCTTAGTTCTTTTGCCTTTGGGCTCGTAAACCCGCCAACTGACGATCCAGATAATTTTCTTCCTCTCCCAGTTCTAACTCATATGTATTAGAAGCTTGCCTCTGTGCTGCTACTGCGTTCACTTTCTTGAAATTCGTTGTTGCAAGATGCTTTCCAAGTACCCCTAGATCAATTCTTAACAATCTAATCTCTTTAGCTACTGTGTCATCTGCTACTTTCTGGTCGCAGGAGGAGCCAATAACATATGTGTCAGATCCCCTCTCAGCCTCTCGAGTTTTCCGCCCTTGATTAGTGAGTGAGATTTGATCTAACATCTCCAAAGCTGCCTCCCAACTTAGTCTCATAAAAGCTCCTCCGGATATGGTGTCTGCCATAGAACTGGAGCTGATGGTCAAGGATTGATAAAATATCTCTAATAACACTACAACATTTTTGGCCTAAGGCGACACTAAATATGGACAACACTTGTAAAGTGTTGCCTAACATATTTTTGGGCACACTTTTAAAGTGTACCATTAATATCTAACGTTAAGCCACAATAATTTTGACAACGCTTGTAAAGCGTGGTCTTTAATGCTATATGCTGCATTTTATAAGTGTTGTAACATCATTATATAATTTGCAAAGCCTTTTAAAAATATGGTTAAACTTTTAAAATATGTTATTTTTATTATTTTAAAACAAGAATTTACAAGTATTATTATCTTATAACTTTTAAAAAATTTATACTAAAATATGATATTCCCTTCAATATTTTAACACTAAAATATTATATTCCCTCCAATATATTTTATTCCCTTAAATTTCTAATTACCCAAAAAAAAATCATAAAGCATACAAACTTAAATCTATAAACATAATCCTTTCAGTTCAGAAAACCCTCAACTCTAAAAAAACATTCAACTCAAAAATGGCATAACCACACACTTTCACAATAAAGTGGATTTTTTGAACAACTTTGTCTAGGGTTTGAAACTATTATACGCGCCCTCTTCTTTATTGTCAACATTTCTACTGTTCTTTAATGAATAATCAAAAGTAATATTTATACTATAAATTTTAACAATGGAGAGGAAGAAGAAGAAGTGATCCTCTGCCGACGAAGAAGAGGTGATCAAAAGGGAACCGCCTTCAGCAGGAGAGGCACCCCTACCGCCGGGAGGGGAAAGGGTCCGATGCTTATCGTCCACCAGAAGTGTTGGACTATCGATTAATTGTGATACACACTATCGCACATCTCGAAGTGAGGTAAACAATATAAAAATTTAGGTCGAACAACATTCAGCTCCGATTCGGACAATTTGAAGTGAGGTACGTATACACAATGTCACAATTTATGTTGCACAACATCAGCTCTGATGCTCAGCTCCGATTGCACACACTATCACAATATTTAGCTTCGATTGCACACACTATCACAATATTTAGCCTCGATTGCACAAGCTATCATAATATTCAGTCTCAATCGCTATTGCCATCCCAGTTTGAAGAACACCATTTTCAAGGATTGAGGTTTTTTTTATCTATATATGAAAAATTGCCTTTTGATTCTGCGAAATTGGGTTTTCGTGAATTGGATTCCTAAGGTAAGCTCCGATTAACCCTTTTCTTCTTTTTTCTTCTTATTTCTTAGATTAGCCAAGTATATTAAGGGCGGTCTACCCCTTATCCTGAAAATGAAGAACTGTGAAGGGTGGTTTATCCCTCATCTTCAAACAAAGTACTGTGAAGGGTGGTTTATCACTAGTCTTTGTAAACTAAGTACTTCTTTTGTGATTGAGCTTTATTGTGCTATCTAATACTTTACCTAAACATTTGTTTTTGAAAGCTATAAAGTTGAACAGTTGCTTGGTAGAATCTACATAGTTTTTGTTTCTGTGTTGGTTGTAAGTTTCTGCTGAAAGAGAAGGGTGGTTTCCCGTATCTTTTTTAATGCTTATTTATTCCCTCTGTTATTGGCAACCATTTCTAGAAAGTGTGTAATTCATCTATCTGATTCACGTAAATTTCTTAGGATAGAACTAGTATTTGCTGAAGTCTTCTGCATAACACCATGGAATTTGTTGTCTTTTGATTTCGAAAGATGTGAAGAATATCCTACCTATTAACTGTGAAGGGTAGTTTATCCCTCGTCTTTAAGTACTGTGAGGGATGGTTTATCCCTTGTCTTTGGAAACTAAGTACTTCTTAGTGCTTGCATTCAAAGTAAGCTTCAGAGAGTAATTGAATTCTAACTATACTTAATATCTCTTTCTATGACAATCTTCTAGATATCTAATATCTTTCTGTGACCGAATTCCTTTAATTATAAAGTTTCCTAGTGTAGTGTCATTTTTTCAATTTGATATTAAAGTTTTCATAATCTGTCTAGAGAGCTAAAATTATTGAGTGGGTTAAGCACGGGGAAGGAGTGGTGGTGGAAGATCAGGATAAAACAGTTATGCATTTCACTATCGAATGTCATGGTATACTGCACTCTAAGAAAAATGGCTACTTTTGTATCAAGTCGCTGGATCAAGTCTTGTTTGGAGGTATTTGAATGTGTTCCCCTCAAGAACTTTTCTTGTTACATTCTTTGATTTTTCTGATAATGCTTTTTCTGTAATTTAGTATTTTTTCAAGACTAGAAAAAGTATGACTTGGGGTCAGGACCTTCCCTAGACCCCATGCATAGCGGGAGCTTTAGTACACCGAACTGCCCTGTTTTAGAGAAGTATGACTTGACGACCATCAAAACAAACTAATATCTAAAAGAGAAAGCTTTCTAGGGCTTAGGTTCTCCCGAGCATTCTGTTACATTTATTGAACCTCCTATGCTCTACTTAAATATACTAGTTATTAATCTTAGACATTAATTTACTTTCATGTATGTTCTCAATGGCATACAAGCCTATTTTCTATATTCCTAGGAGAATGGAACTTATTAGGATGCATTTGTGTCAAGCTCAAGTCATGAGCATACAGGGTAAATTGGTATATTCCTATACTAGTTAAAGAATCAATCCAACTAATGATATGGTTATCTTTAATCCTTGTTCATATACTATTCAATTTGTGTCTAATCTTATACCCTTTTTTCCAAGTTCACTATTTTATTCCCAATCAATTGTAAAAAATGTACACTCACTCACAAAAATTAAGCACAAGACTGAAAAATAACACAAGACCATTTTATGTAAAGCAAGGAGAACTCAATCAAATCCTTAATCCATGATCGCTTTCATTAAATTCTTATTACACAACTTAACTCATGAAATAACACAAGGACAATGATACACATGCATTACAAATCTAAGATAAATAGGAAGATACAAAGGATGATCTTATAGTTGAATCCTTTGAATCATCAATCATCTTGCTTCTTGTATTTTTCCTGGCTCCGGAAACTTCATTCCAAGATCCTCACCCGACCTCCTTTCTTTCTTCCTTACACCCTTGTTAAATTTGAAGAAAAGACAATATCAGAAATCAAGCTCATTTTGAGTTATGTGATTGTAATAAGCTTGCTATCTTAAGCTTTAGATATTGCATAATTACTAAATCACTATATCTTTTTTATGCGGTCAGATCAATTCATTGCTTTGGGTGATTTCAGTTAATTTAGATATAACTTTTCCTTGGAAACTCCAAACGATGATCAGTTTGAAGCACTAGAGACTAACCACCAAGGATTTATAATATTCCTTAAGGTTTCATGTCCAAATGCCTCATAAAGTGAGTTATGCGCCTCTGAGGTTGATCATGATTCTTATTGTAGAGTATGTTGCTTTTCACTCTAATTTTTAACTTTTCTTGACTTGTTCTGTGTTGTTGTTCACCATTAGACTTCAAAAGCTTCTTTGTTTCTATAAAAGTCAATTAATGGCCAGTCATTCCCACTTTCATAACCTGTACAAACATGATAATTGAAAAAGGTACACACAAAATTCTCTATTTCTAGCCAAACATAAGTTCGGACTTGAATAAACATATATAAACCAGCTCATCAAATTATGAACGACTTCCTCTAGAGAATATGTTGATATGCTTATCTATAATTCAAGTCGCTAATAGAGAAAATGATCTTGAATTCACAAATAATATGTGTTGTTTGCTTTCTAAATATTTTAATACAGTGATGATAATTTAATTAATATGTATTGTCGAATTGGTTCAACTTCATTTTCATTATTTACGCCTTTTTTATGATTTTTTTTTCTTTTCGAAGACTACAAGTCCTTTAGATAATCCCCTGAACTTGAGGGTGGGGAATGGAAGAGGATGGTTTTTCTTTTGCAGTCTCACTTTCTGTTATCTTGAGATGTGAAGTTAAATCTGCTCGATTTATTGTAAAAGGTGCAGAGTAATAATATGGACTCTGCAGTCTCTCTTGTTCTTTGCTACTGAATTCTTACATTATACAAATTAAGGTTAATGAAAAAGAAATATTGTTTTTATGAAGGATGGATGCTTACTGGATGTTGGTAGTCACATTCTTTATTATCCATTTCCATGTCGAGTTCCTTTCCCAGCATTTTAGAGTTTCTGCTTATGTGTTTTGCAGTATGATGAGAAAGAGAGTCAGTTCCTGAGAAATTTTATGTTTTACAATTGGAGACAAATTTGTTAAGAAATTAACAAAAAAGGTCACACATTTGTTGTGTAAATTTATTAGTGGCCCAAAATATGAGATTGCATGTAAGTGGGGAATACAACCAATCACTTGTGAGAGGATTTATGAGTGTATCAGGCAAGTTAGTGCAGTCCTTTCTTTCTACATTTTGTACTCTTTGTTCTTTTCCATTCTTTATCTTCATGGTAGCTTCTTATTACGGTTGTTGGAGCAGAACAAAAATGTTTCTGCAGATCTATTTTATACTAAAGAAATCACTTCTGAAGATCGAGAAGTTGGGGCATGCATAGTGAGCCAGTTCCCGACGCAAGCTTTTAGGATGATATCAGGTGATACCACTTACCAGCCTTAAACCCAGGCCCAAGAGTTCATAAATGTGAGAGCTGAAGCTTTTGCTGGTAAAAGTACTGCAAAAAGAAAAAAATGAAGTATTCAAGTAAATTGAATAAGAAGGCTAGGCTCTTGGTGATTGAAGAATTCAATTGTTCATTGTCCTTCTTAACAAAAGAAAATAATTCATTTTGCGGGGCAAATCCCCCAGAAAAGAACCTGACAGGAAGTAGTAATATAGGTTCTTCCGTAGTTTCTGATGTAGCTGCTGCTATAGAGGATTTATTGGAGCAAATAAGCAAGGTAATTTAATATTAAAACAAAATATCCTTAGGCTTTTTTATATGTTGAGAGAAGTCTTGCTCTTAATTCGTGATAATTCTTTCAATGGCTTCTGATCTAAGAACCATGATCAAAAGTCTCCATCAAGAAGCGAGTGTGATAAAGAACTATGGCTTTATCAAGTGTTTTCTTCTTTCTTTCTCTCTTTACTCTTGACATATGCAAAGTTTGAGTCCTTTGACTAAAACAACTCTTTACATCTAGATGTAACAATTTTTCTCAAGGTCATGGAGATGGTCATGCTACTCTTGGATTGTCTGACCACTAGATGAACAGGTGATCAATTTTCCATGTTTTTGGTCAAGTTTGGCGTTGTCTCATATCTTTGCTCTTCACTTTCTCATCTTACTGATATTGTTAGCCGACCATTTTGCTGAAAACCTCATGGATGAAGAGTACAAACCTCTTAAAACTTATATGCTAGATGAAAAAGTTTTTTTTATTAGAGAAGATATATCAGAAGAATATCCAAGTTGGAGAATGTTGTTTGATGGGGCAACAAACTTCAAAGGAGTTGGTATTGGGGCTGTACTAATTTCAAAATTAGGCCAGCATTACCCAATCTCAGCAAAACTCTGGTTTCCATGCACTAACAATATGGCAGAGTACGAGGCTTGCATTATTGGTCTTAGAATGGCTATTGGTATGAACATACAGGAACTGTTGGTTACAAGGGATTCAAAGTTAGTGGTTCATCAAGTACAAGGTAAATGGAATGTCAAGAACGTAAAGCTACTTCCATAGTTGGAGTGTGTGAAAGAGTTGCACAAGAAGTTCATCAAGGTTAAATTTAAACATGTCCTAAGAACTCAGAATGAGTTAGCAGATACATTGGCAACCTTGTCCTCTATGATTCAACATCCAGACAAGAATTTCATAGATCCTATCAAGGTGAATGTACAAGAAAAACCAACCTACTGTTTTCACGTAGATGAGAAGACGGACGAAAAACCTTGGTACTACAAGATTAAGAGAAATCTCAGGGAAGGAGACTATCCAGAAGGCATAACCAGTATTCAGAAGAGAACACTTTGGAGATTGGCGAATAACTTTTTCCTAAATGAAGAAATCCTTTATAGGAGGACCCCGAATTTAGGATTGCTAAGGTTCATCGATGCTCAGGAGGCGAACAGGTTAGTATAAGAAATACATATGGGCATCTGAGGCATCATATGAATGGTTTTGTTTTGGCAATGAAGATTTTTTGAGTTGGTTATTTTTGGATGAAAATGGAAACAAATTGCATTAGCTTTGTGCAAAGATGTCATCAGTGTCGGATTCATGGTGATTTGATTCATGTTCCACCAAATGAACTCAATGTGATGAGTTCTCCCTGGTCATTCACAGCTTGGGGTATGGGTATCATCGATCCTATTAAGCCAGTTGCATCCAGTGGACATAGGTTCATTTTTGTAGCTATTGATTATTTCACTAAATGGGTAGTAGCCTCTTCGTAAAAGTCCATAACAAAGAAGGTGGTGATAGATTTTGTTCGCAAGTACATTATTTGTCAATTTGGAGTTCTGAAATCAATTATAACAGATAATGAAGCTAATCTTGATACTGGTTTGATTCGTGAGATATGTGAGAAGTTTAAGATTACTCATAATAATTCCACTCCTTACCAACCTCAGATGAATGGAGTTTTTGAGGCTGCCAACAAGAACATCAAATGAATATTGCAGAAGATGATTAATAACTGCAAGTATTGGCATGAGAATTTGCCATTTGCCCTCCATGGCTATCGCACCACTATTGGACTTCTACTGGAGCAGCACATTGTATTTTTGTGTATGGAACGGAAGTAGTGATACCCGTAGAAGTAGAGATACCATATTTGAGAATCATTCAGGAAGCTCAGTTGAGTGATGCCAAATGGATTCAAAACTGGTATGGACAATTGATACTAATTGATGAAAAGAGGATGAACGCAGTTTGTCATGGTCAACTTTATCAGAATAAAATGGCCAAAGATTTCAACAAGAAGGTAAGACCAAGACATTTCAAACAAGGAAAATTGGTGTTAAAACGCATATTTCTATGCCAGAATGAAGCTAAAGGAAAGTCCGCACCTCACTGACACGGGCTTACACGGTTCATCGAGTACTGACAGGCGGAGCATTGATCCTAACAGAAACAAATGGTGAAGTATGGCCGAAAGCTATAAATGCAGATGTTGTTAAGAAATATTATGTTTAGAAGTCTTTAGTTGTTTTTTTAATAATTCTCCTTTTTCTATGTAATGAAACTATGAATGACCTAGTTTCCTTGGGGGAATACGTAGGAAATCCACGTCGAAGTTTGGTCTATTAAGTAGAAATTTCCCAAAAATCCCTTGTTCTTGTAATGTGAACTACAATCGACCTTACTTCTTAGGCAGATACGTAGGCAGCCACATTGGCCTCGGTCACATTAGAAGGAAAAAAAATCAAATTTCCTCCCTTTTCTATTTCATATGTAATTAATTATGTTCGATCTGATTCTTCCAAAATCGAGCCATGTCGTAGGGGCACCTTAAGCCCACATTAACCAGAAGTTGCCCTGATAACCTATCACAATCATCACATTAACCACATGGGTCGAGTGAATCCTGACAAAAAATAAGATAACGAAAAATATACCATAAGTCATAACTTAAATAATGTCTAACCATTTCATAAATATCAACACACTAGCCAATATACCCATGTCCACAATCATCCACAATACCTCCATACAAACCAAAGTATAGAAATATATATGTCGGGACAAGCCCCTGACAATAGCCAAACTAGTCAAAATAAGACTAAGTCTAAGGATAGGGGACCAAGAATTAATGTCTTCCAAAATAAGGAAGCTCACCACTCCGTAGTCGATGCACGAACCGCTTCGATCACCTAATCGCTGCGTAGGAAGAGAAGATGATGCTCCGGCCCCTATGTCGCGTGGAGACATAGCATTCGAATACGGCTGGTGGTTGGAACGCTAGCATGTAACTCAAAGATAAGGATAAAATAGCATATATATATATATATATATATTCAATCACATTCATAACCTTATCCATACATATAGACATATCATATGCTAACCAGGGGACAAGTCTTACCAACATTTTGGAAAGACTCATTCAACAAACATGCAATGGAGGACTCTAATCTTCCACACTTATAGATTCAAGCATTTCTTATTCGGCATAGGACTTTAACCATATTCACATATCATGAAGTAAGGGATTCTAAGAACATACACATCCACTTAAGTGAAAGACACTAACCACTCACATTCATTCAAGCAAGGGACTCTAACCATATTCTCACATATTAGGCAAGGGACTCTAACCTCATTCTATATTCGATAGGAGACCCTAACCCCATGCCAATTTATTTGGTGAGGCACTTCGACCTCATGAGATCTCATTATGCAAGAGACTGTAACCACAAGCGATTCTATTAGGCAAAGGACTTTAACCTCAAGCCATCACGACTCTTATTAGTCGACATTGGGACTCTTAACCCTTTTTCCATGCATCCACATACATTCAATTCTACACATAAGGACTTTAACCTATGTAGCTAATTCAACACCATACATTACCAGATATGGTCTTCATGGGAGCCTTCGTTGCTAAACCATTTCTATAGGCCAATGCCTTAATTCAACTCATTATACGATTCAAACTAAGGTCCTCAAGACCCTTACAAGCCATTACCACTTCATTAGTAATTCTATACCATAATTTAGTTCAACACACAATTCAAGTTCATTTTCATGTTAGGGACTTTAACCTCTTTCTTATTCCTCCAACCATCGAGGTCATCAATTACACAATACGCGGCTTATTTTACTTTCACAATATGATTTATCAAGCATTCTTACATATTGGGCCATTGCCCTAGTTCAAAGCATCATCGTTATGTAACTAGACATCTCACTTAGATATTTTCACAAACACCTTGTGTACATGCCTTTACCAAGTACAATTTCATGGTAAAAACCATCAAGACTAGGGTTACTCAAGACCCACATGATATACCACATACAATAAGCATTCATGAGTGCAAACTACTATAAATAACATGTATAAACATAAGTCTAGGCAAGAATAATCATTATTCATCATTTGGCAACAAAACCCTTTTCATTCGATTTCAAAACCACCGTGTACAATTATTAATCCAAGTGTGAAATACATAGGTTTAGAGTTATTTAGCTAGGGGAAGAGGTACATGCCTTAGACAACTTCAATCACCAAGAATGTTGACTTCACTTTGCCTCTTGAAGATCACCCTCGAAACCCTAGCCTCCAATCCTTCAAAGATGAGCTTGAGAGAGTATTTAGGGTGTTTGATCAATCAAAATGGATTTTTCGGAGGATACACACTCTTATGTAGTGAGAGGTCTTAGGGTTTTAGGCATAACAAATAGCCACAAGACCCTTGGTTAAAAGCTGAAAATTGAACCCATCAAGGGGTACAACTCACCATACGACTCACTTAAGTAGTCGTACACTAGGGCATGAGTGGTACCCTAACTCGTACCCTAGGCTTCTCCTAGGTCACAAAAACTATTATGGGTACGATCATGCACCTTTAAGTTGTATCCAAAGGGTACGACTCACCCCTAACTCGGACACAACAATCGTACCCAAAATAGTCCACTTCCCAACTCATGAATCCCCTATACAACTCACCTTACTATGACTCGTACCCTTAGGTACGATTGAGGGGAGGGTCACTCGTACCTAGAAAAGTGAGTGACACTCACCGCGCTATCTAGGATATGAGAGGGGAGGAGCAGAAGGAAATAACAAGTATCCAAGGGGTACGACTCAAGCCACTAATTGTACCTACCCTTGTGACACCAAAAAATGAAGTTTTTCAATGATTCTAAGTCTAGGTGTTTCTATTCCCGTGGGATACATAGGCAACCCACGAAGAGTTCGGCCCCTTAGTTTTTAATTTTCTTAAGTGTATTTAATGAACTACGCTCGGCCTGATTCCCTTGGCGAGATATATAGGCAGCCTATACTAGGCTCGGTCTCATCATCTTGGAAAGTTAGCATCTCGCTCAAACCAAAATTGAGACAACATTTAAAGGTCATCATTCTAAGAAATGGTTGAATAGATGTCAAGAGATACTGAAAAGTGTGGGTTCAACCAAGTTGTTGAAAAATGGGACATTCGTTTTGGATAAAGGAGGTTCACATTGTTTCAGAATATGTCATAGTTCAAAAGTTTGGCAAAATTTCTTTTGCCACTACGTATATTTGCATATTTTACTTATCAAGTTATTTATTACTCTTGTTTATCTTCTATTTTAAATAATTTTCTGTTAAACATTTTTTTATTATCTATTTGCCAATATTGGAATAGATGGGGTTATGAGTCCAAACAAAGTTGGAAGCACGTAGTATCTAGAGCAAGTCCTTCAAAGTCGACACAAATCAACCACCCCCAAAGTTACAAACTTTTCTCTGGATGCTGGTTCTATAAATTAGCGATGTTAAAAGTTAACGACATTGCAGTCTTGTGAGGATTACACCTCAAACGGTTTGGATTCCTTTAAAGCATTTAGGAGAAATTATGCCTTTGTAATGATATTGATTTTAAAATTATAAATTAAACAATTTTGAAGATTGACAAAGATTTCAAACGCACTACACATAACTTCTGTTTGGTCTATTTAATGCCTTCAAAATTATTGCATAAATCTTTCAAATGCTTAAAATGCACAATACATGACTTTCAATTGCTTGCACCGCACTTGCACTGTACAAATGCGTTAAAATGTGTTAAAATGCATTGCACACGACTTTAATGACTCTGCACAAGCACAATCGCTTTTAATTTATAATGAATAATACATAGCTTTCAATTACTTTGCACCGCACATGCACTGCACAAATGCTTTAAAATATTTTAGAATGCATTGCACATAGCTTTAATGGCTTTGCATAAGCACAAACGCACGACATAATTGCTTTTAAGATATTCTGCACTACTCATGGCTTTCATCTTCTTCTAAAGGAACTGCACAATTGCTTTAAGTTATGTCGCACTCTGCATGACTTTCATTTCTTCCATAGCATCGCGCAATCACTTTCAAATGCATTGCACAACTATTTTTTGATAAGTGCATAAAAACTTACGGATGCACCAAACGAATGCTTTATAGAATCCACCGCTTACAAAGGTTATTTTTCATAAATCATTAGCTTAGGGAAAAGCCTTCATCTATTAATTATTTGGCTTGAAAATGCCTTATATTCATAATTTACTTAGTTTAAGGCTTCATTTTCATTGCCGAAAGGCACCATTCTCATTAATCATCAGTCTAAAACCTTATTTTATAAGCATTGTTGAAGGTATTATATCATTAAATTATTTCTGTCCAAGGCCTCATTTTCACAAATTAACGCACGAGGGGTGTCATTTTCAGGAATTTCTAAAGATTGTTTATACTTAATGTTTATGTACTTGTTGTTTTATCTAGTTTAAGTTTTACAGGAACCTTAGCAAAAATGTGGAACTATTTCTGAGCAGTGAACTTGGGCAATTTATTAGGAATGAGGATTAAACTCCCAACAAAGATTAAGAATCTACCTCGAACTTCACTTGACCCTACTTCTAAATGCCCTACTAACATTGATAATTTGATGGTCAAGTTCTCTCATTTTTATCTTCTATGTTCCTGAATCATCATACCCAGTGTCATCATAATACGACACTGGGACAATCTTTATAAGCTCATGTTTATCTTTTTTTCCTAATCTACAAGAATTATGAGTTTTGAACTACATATGGCTTGGTTCTCATACAACCTGACATATGTAAGCAACTCGGAGATCAGAGTTTGACCACATTCCTCCCAAACATTTTTCATACTTATCCTTTCAGATTCTATCAGCTGGACAAAATTAGGTTACTAAGTCAACTTCTTTGTTCAAAAATTCTTTCATCATTTTCAACCAAAGATGGACAGTTGTTGACACCCAATTTTGTTCCGTCTTTCTTTCAAACTATCTTTGTGCGCTTTTAAATAACTTTGATAGCTAAAAAAAGTTCATGTATGATATTCCTACAATTAGGAGTTTATGCAGGTTCTGCTACCATTTGTATTTCTAAAATTAAGAATTGTCGATGACATTATTATTATTATTATTATTATTATTATCGTCATCATTATTCTTTATTGCTATTTTTATTATATTTTAAATTATCATCGCATTTTTTATAAACTTGCGCAAAAGGCATTATATTTTTTTTTAATTATATGAAATATTTTTGTGATTTTATACTTTATAAATAATATCATTCAATTCCAACATTTACGATGCAACTTTGTTTAAGTACTTGTTTTAGTATCAAATGATTTTTTTATTTATTCGAATATTTTAATATGTTTTATCAAAAGTGTTATTTGTATTAATTTAGAAGCCCAAAGCGTATAAGAAGGAAAGCATTTAAATTAGCCCATTCCTTTAAATATTTTTACAATCTTGGCTTAAATTGAGGTCTGATCCATTAAATCTGACCTTTCTCTCCACTCGTCCACCTCAGCACCACTTGGATGCCACATTTGTGCAACATAAGGCGCCAAACAGTCTCCGCACACGCCTGTAATACTTCTTCCACAATCAGCACATGTCTCGCCACTTGTCTTGCTCTTATTAGCAGGTCAAACCCAATTAATTTCCAATTTACTCTAAACTACCTCTTATACCCTCACTTACCCACATAAAGCATCTATAATTCCCCCTTGAAATCCTAGAAGCATACTAGGTTGCTCTCCTCTACTCTATCAATGCTGCTCTTTTCTCTCCATTATTAGCAAAAATCTCACCTTCTTTAGCCATGGACAGTCGTTCTCATCCTTTTTTTGTGCAAACTTTGATAACTCTATCTGCTCTATTCTCCCCTCTCTCAGTCAAATATAGTGACAAAGTCCTCCTAATCAATCATATTGCTAAGCTTAGAGCTACAGCTTTTTAGAATTTTGAAATCAAATTCAATTAACTCTTTTCATGTTACAAACTTCCACCCAAAAAGAATTCCCATAAACCCTAGTTTCCCCTCTATAAATACAAAGATTGGGGGAGGCTTGAGAGGGAGTTGTTTTAAGCAAAAAATTCTTTGTTTACAACAAAGAACAAGAGCTTCTCTTTTTCATAAATATCCAGTCCTTTCATCTCTCTTTGATTTTTGGAATCCTTTGTGCCATTCGAATACAGAGTTTCTATTTCGAGTGTAAATTTCTGATCTAAGAGTACCTTAGTTCACTGCTCCAAAACAGGTGAAAATATAATATTATTCTTTTATTTCATAATGGCATTCATTCTATTTCTCTGCCTCTCGAATTTCATGTAGGAAGCATATTATATTTTGTTGATATAAAAGATTTCTTTGGGTGTCTGAAGTCGTTTGTTACTTTTCTTCTGAATCTGTTTCGTCGTCATTTTTTGCGAGGAAGTTGCTGCACTTGCAATTTATTGTTGAAACCAAAAAACAATTGAATTTTAAAAGCAATTGGTCAGGTCTGTTATGAATATGGATATGTCATGCATATAATATAGACGATGTTGCTATTTTCCCTCATTTGAACTATATATATGGTTGTAACATATTCATAATGAATTTATTCTTTTTGATGGTTTAGCGCTTTAAATCCCCTCCCGGTTGATAACATTTTCTTTCTAAATTTTCGTCATTTAAGTATCATGTCTTACGGTCAATAAAAATACATGTGTGTTATCTTCATGGATTATCTATCTTCTTTTGTGCATCGTCATTAACTGAGAATCTCCTATGCAACTGATTTATTTAAAAAGGGTTGGTCGGATGTGTGAAAAAGGTGTTGTTTTCATTTCGAGAAACTGCTTATACCGCTACTAGGCATGAGCTCTCATGGTGTTTACAAAGGAACTTAAAAAAACACCTTTGGTATGCCACGAATCTCACAAGGAGAGGTGGTTTTTTCGATTAAAAGAATGAATGCTCATGCTTTCACTTTGGTCAAATTCATACTCGATGTTCACTTTTTTTTCTTCCTTTCTTTTGTTTTTCTAGCAATAATTTGTACAAATGAACAGCTATGTTTACTTGGTATGTTTGACTGAGGATATTGAATTTTAACATAAAAGTACTAGGATCATGTCAATAAGGAGATCCATATTTGCAAACGTGACATAGCCTTTAAGTTTGTTTTGCTTACTTGTGCTTGGAACTTAAGAGTGTTCTTTTTTAACTTGGCATTTTATTTTGGTAAAGTTAGGGGCTGATTAAGATATGTTTCATGGATAACCTGGATACTCTATTTTTTTTAATTAGGCAAAAGTGCTTGAAGTTTGATTAAGTGTCACTCCTTTTTGAGTGTAGGATTTGTCTCTGCCCCTTCGTTTGAATCTTTTGGTTGAGTAATTTGATCATAAGTATCTTCTCGAAATGCTAAGCATCTATTTAATCAAGCCTTAAATTAATTGATTAAGCCGTCTTGATGTTTTGTTACTCTATTGTTTATTGTTTTTTTCTTAGATTAGCTTCTAATTCTTTTTTTTCTTATTTCACATGGCTTGACGAAAATGCAGGGAGTCTCAAATGAGACTCTATATCATCATTCATTCCAACAAACTTGCATTCTGCCCTTTGATCCAGTCTCTCATCTTCCCTCTATGTTTTAATAAGTAGTTAAGGGAGAAGAAAAAGAGGGACTGAATCCTCGTTATCCAATTCTCCGATCTCTATCCAAGTGATATGGGGCGGGGAGATAATATTTCTCGTTTTTCTTTTTCTTTACTTACCGTTGAATTCATTTTGGATTTCGTTAAATTTATTATTTATTTGACTGTTGCTTTAATTTTCCTTGGTTTTGTTGATAAGTAATTCCACCTAGAACACGTGAATCTTAGAAATGGTAATTTGTGATAGGCCTAGAACACTTGAACCTTAGAAATGATAATTTGCGATATGCCTAGAGCATTTGAACTTTAGAATCGATAATTTGCGGTAATATAGTTTGGATATATGTCGCTAGCTTTTTCTCCTATATTCACATGGTTTTTTGTGTCTACATTATATTTGAAATTTTGAAGAAGCAAGTTTACATATGTAGTTTTTTTAATCACAGACGACTTTGCAAAAAAGGAAAAAAATGAAAAGAATTCAATTTTATACTTCTTAATCTTTCATTAGTCGTCCCTTGTTCCCTTTAAAAGTATTTCGTTGATGTGAGTGAATCATTTTCTTAATCAAGTAGTAAAATATCAAAAGACAGAACAATTTCAGTTTTTTCGGTGTCGAGAATTTGTATTTAAGTTTTTCAATGGTACTTCTTTAATCACAGAATTGAGCTTTGAGCAAAACACATCTTTCTTTTAACAAAACTACTTTAGAGAAGTTATATGGTGGTACAAAGGGGAATCTTTCAATTATAAACTTTTATGTTGTTTAAAGAATTTAAAGTTGCATATTATATAGTGTAAATTTGCAACTTTTAATCATTTTTAAAAATGCAGTTTTTTCAACAATTAAAAAAAGTATAACTTCAAAATGTTCCCTTGAAAAAAATATATAAAACCAATGTTTTATTTAATTGAAACTCTTTCCATTCATTTTTTTAGGAATATATTTGCTAATAATAAGATATTAAATGTCTTTGCTAATTATATCTTTTCTTCTAAAAATCTTTGCACACGGTATATGTTCTTATCTTACTCCAATTTTAATCCCATGCACAATTTGTCTCACTTGATACCCTTTTTCATTTTTCCTCATTTTTATATAAATAAATTAATTAATTCTTTCTTTAAAATAAGTAAAAGACGATTCTTTTGTATTTAACCTAAGTTTGGTCAGTTAACTATAGTTAGCGGATCCTTTAGAATGCTTAATCCCTTCCCTTTAGGAAAATTAGAATCCTTACCTGAAATTTTAAGTTAAGTAGACCTAAAATGAAGTCCTTATTAGTTTTAATTACTTAGTATATAATAGGTCCTATTTCATCGTAGTACTAACTAGGTGGCGGCTTCTATATTTAAATTGAAAGTTTTTCAATATGTTGTATACTATTTTGACATCGTGTTAAGATGGGGTATAACAGGGAATATTTTCTATTGACACATGATTCACTTTTGATCAATTTTTTCATTACATTACTCCCAACCACAACCCAAACTTTTCCAACACACTAATAGTTACTATTTTAGGGCTTCACCTTTTTCCTTCAATTTTTCATTCCTTCAAATCATAATCTTTCAACTAAAGTGCTTAGGAGTTTTGGATCAAATTATAGTCAATTAGAAAAAAGGAATAAGCTACACATGAGGCCACCAAAGAATAGGCTAAAGGATTAACTGAGCTAACTACGATCATGCAAAACAAGTAGATAGAGCAGAGATAAAACATGGCTATAAAAAAAATGCCTATATCATCTCCAAAATTCAATATTCTTTATTTCTCTGTACAAACACACTAGGCAAGTTCCAGACATCAATATGCAATAAGGAATATAACAAAAACCTCACTCACATATGGAACATTCTCAAAACAAGATGAATCCCTGTAGACTCTCAACCAAGCAATATCAAGAATTCAAAATTAAGTCAAACACACACGAGTCATGTAAATCAGCCTAGGTGTCTCAAAAATAGTCATTAAACCCATTACACAAGCTTCCACATACAAAACCAACTTGTATCATGTAATCATGTATAGCACCTAACAAGAGCATCTCTATTTATTTCTAATAACAAGAATTTTAAAATTACTCCTAAGAATAAAAAAAGAATACTCGGTTCAAAGGGTCCCCCTCTAAAAAATCCAAAAAGAAAAATCAAGGGGTGGGTTAAGTGTCTACTACAGACCAAACACCAAACTAAAAACAAAGAGAGATTAAATCTTTTAATAATTTTTTAAACTTAGTCAAAACTAAAGACTATACAAAAAATAAAAATCCTATAGGCGTAGTTCACCCTAAGAAATTAGAAGATTCTCCATCCCACACTTAAATTCGTACTTTGTGCCCTAAGTATAAATCAAAAAATAAGAATTACGAATACCATTTGAGGCCTCTAGGCCTATCTAGTGGAATCATGTTTATCCACGAGGTCCATAGGACCCCATAATTAATTTTTGCTATATTCCTTAGCTATGATCTATGGCACTCAGACTTTTCTTCAACCTAACAACACAGAACAAAAACAAAACTAAAGGAAATACTAAAGGACAATAAAGACATTAACATAACTAGCTTAATTTGGGTTGCCTCTTGAGCAACACTTGATTTGTTATGAATACCAAGATGTATTGGAATTTGAAGTAGCTTTACTAGTGGGGTGGTATAAAGAAGGAGGTGGCAGATTTTGTAGCTCATTTCATATGTTGTCAGTAGGTGAAGGTCGAGCATTAGAGACTAGGTAATTTGCTTCAGAGATTACCTATTCTTTAGTGAAAGTGAGAGCAGATCACTATGGACTTTGTGCTGGGTTACCTCATAGTTGTAATGATTCTAACATTATTTGGGTTATCATATATTAATTGACCAAATCAACTTATTTTGTACCTATTCAAATTTCTTTCAATGTTGAGAGACTGGCCCGTATCTATATTCGTGAAATAGTTCATCTTTATGGGGTACCCATGACTATTTTATCATGCAGAGGCTAGTGTTCACTTCTATATTCTGGCAAACTTTTTAGGAGTTAGGCACTCGGGTTGATCTTATTATTATTTTTCACCTCAGATTGATGGTCAGTCGTTGAGAAAGAAGTTGAAGCAGCAGATAGGTCAAAAATATAAATATACAGCAACAAGTTGCTTCTTCAAATCATATTGAAAAGACATATCATAGATATTAGCCGGATGATTCAAATATTCAACCTTTACACAGGAAAACTATGCGGATCATGTGTTGCTAGAAATAAGAAATCAATAACCAACACAATTAACAAACTCTATATTCCTGCGGAATTGCCTTGACATATGGTTGATGAGGCTTATGTTCCTGTTAATTGCGTTAAAGAATTTCATTAGGTGTTGGTTGTTATTGTGCTGAAGGAAAGAGTCATACGAGCCTATGCCTCATTATTAG
This sequence comes from Capsicum annuum, assembly GCF_002878395.1. Lineage (NCBI taxonomy): Eukaryota > Viridiplantae > Streptophyta > Magnoliopsida > Solanales > Solanaceae > Capsicum > Capsicum annuum. The sequence continues at coordinate 55,331,453 of NC_061114.1, forward strand.
GAACCACAAATAGGGACCCATCCAATGAAATACACAAGTTGGTCGTGATGTTGCCTATTTACTTGTCTGATAATGGGTTCTTTGAAAGGACAAAATGTGTTGACTGGCAAATTCTGAATGTGTATAAAGATAAATTGGGTCAGCGCACTCAGATTCTCAACCAACACCCATTTGACGTTCAGTATGTTGAAAACATAGCCCAACAAGCGTGTGCTAGTCTGTAAGTGCATTTGTTTTTACCTTTTTTTATATGTATAAACATTTAAGAATTTTTTTATGACTTGTTAAATAATATTTTTTTTTTCATTTCAGATATTGTGGTGTTTTTGTAGTTGGATATGCAGAAATCTTAAGTGAAGGGCTAACAGTGCCTTCAAGTGGGTTTGACGCACAAACTCAACGAATACGCTATGCAACATTACTTTGAAATTACAAAGTTATCAAGTCATCTGAAGGATACACAAGTGACAATGATGATCCTCCGCGACCAAGTCCAAGTTATGTTCAATCAGTTGACAAAACAACAATAGTTAGTTTAGAGTAGCACAGATTTTTAACCTTCTACATGATCACATTTACTAACTTATTTTAGTAATGGATGTTAAAGATTTATAGCACTTGTTATATTTTTAGTATTAGATTGAATTTTTGTTTTTTTGTTGGATTTAGGATTTGGGATGTCTTAAGGATGCTTATCTATCTTCTTTTTCTTTAATATGTTGATAGATTAATTTTGTTATTATTAACAGTTTGTAAGACTATAGTGACCTTATACAGCATCAAGGGACACATATAAATGAATGTATGTGTACTATATAATTAATACAATTGTATTCAAGTTATATTAATAATGTCCTACAAACTGTGTAACCTTATACATAAAGCTGTATTGTATTAAGATAGTGTAGCATTGAAACGTTTGATCCATACATATATTACACTATATGTACATTACTATAGCATAAATTCTTATATATGCTACCTTATATGATCATTTAATATCTATTTATATTACTATTGTAAAATCAAATACTATTATTAAACTGTTAAATTATACCTTATACATAAATATGTTACTTACTAACTTTGTTGACAGCTAATACCTTACACGACCATTAATATCTAATGTATAATGAACCATTATACATTAAATTGTATCTAATATAGCCTTATTTCTCAACCTTTAAAATGAAATATTAAAAGCTCATCTTTACATAAATGTATAATCAATCCTTATACATTAGTGAAAAAATTCATATTTGTATAGAATCTCTCTCTCTATATATATAAAAGTGATATCGGAGGCTGCTGATGTGGCATGCCTCTAAAACCTCCATTAGCATTTATCTTTTTTCGTAGAATTTTAAACTTTTTTCTTAATATTTTGACCAAAAAAAACTTTAAAAATTATATTTTCTTGACTCATTAATTATTGGCATTTATTTCATTTCTTCAACCTTTTTTTTATCTTTTTTTTTTTAAAAAAGAAAAACATAATTTTCTCAATTAGTAACATTTATTTCAGTTTTATAACCGAGAAATGATAAGTTGTAACAGCTTTTAATAATTAATTATAATTAATGAATTCAAAAGGGTATATAAATTAGGTTGGAGATCTGTGCAAATGCATAATTAGCATTAGGCACTATTTGATGAATGAGTCATTTCGTATGGGATATATAATATGGATATTGATATTGGCATCTCACTGTTTCAAGTCATCTTTGCCTTCATGGCTATTGCTCAAAAAATTTTGGTACATCAAGATCATGGAATCATGGATCAGGCAACACTACAATAATTTAATTCGCCCTTAAAAATGCGGTCATGAAGCTTAAATCAACGTGATGCATATTTAATTTGAGAGTATTTTATTTTTTAAATTTAAATTAAAGTTACAAGTTATTTATCTTTTGTTATTTTTTTCTTTAGAAGTAATTAATCTTATCTATATTATACGTGATCTCTACAGATTATTAAAATCAGTTCTTCTTAACATTTAATTTGTTGGGATAACGTATATACAATTCAACAGGTTGAGAAAAAAATTATGTGAGTCGATTCACTTATATGCATACAGACTAAAATCAACCAAAATGTAAAAAAAAGTTGATATGACAATCTCTCTATAGCCTTCATGAGTAAATTCCCTGAATGGTTACCTATATTTGGAAAATTGCCTACAAATATCACTTTTGTTTTATTTAGGACAAGAATATCATCCAACTTTTTTTTTTTCTTAAAATATACTTAACACCTCAAAATCTTTCTCTCCTACTTAGAATGCCATGTCATTAATTTTTTTTTTTGGATAAATGTATAACTTATCAAACTTATTTAACTAAAGTTTTATCTTAATTCTTTTTTTAAAGAAAAAAATTATACATGATATATTAATTATCGAAGATTAATTTAATTGCACCAAAAACTTGATTTATTTTATTTGATATGTAATCTTCAAAGTTTTTTTTATTTACTTATTTATTTCACCACTTAATAATAGTTTTAAAATACAAATACTTATACAAATTGATATAATAGTTTTTTTTTTTCATTTATTTTATATACTAAAAATTCTTAGAATGTGAAAGAAATAAAACGATGGATTTCATATTTTAGACATTAAGTTTGATATTTATATGAGAATAAAGAATTAAATCTCCTTTTTCGAAGGAAAAAAAAATATGTAGTCTTGAAACAAATTAAATTTTTTAATAAATATCAACAAAATGATACCTTCTTCAGTACTACTATAAATGGATTTTTAAAATATTACTCAATCAATTATTCTTTGCTTTTGATGGATTTAGAATGAAGTACAAATATAAATTAGTGTTTAATTATATAATAAAATAAAATATAAATATAATGATCATAAAATAAGTAAAGAAACTAAATTAAAAATAATAATTTTTTTTCTAAATTTTTATGTCTTATCTTACAGATTTACTTGATTTATTTATGGGCAATTACTTGTAAAAAATCTTCAAGAAAAAAAAAATCATCTTTTCATGATATAATTATCAAAAATTATCTTGCATGAAAAGCTGCAAGTAATCGATGTTCAAATTAAATTTTGTAGGTAATAATACATATTAAAATTTTCTGATTGAATTTTGTTTGGCAATAAAAAATATCGTAGATTTTCCATCAATGCTTTTAAATAACAAACTATATTCTTTTATTCTCTATTATTCTATATTTGAAGGCAATATGATATCTTTGGATTATATTAATCCAAAAATTCTTTTGTATAATAAAAAAAAGTGGATTTTATTCTTTTATCCTCATATAAATAACAAATTTAATGTCTAAAATATGAAATCCGTCGTTTTTATTTCTTTTACATTTTACGAATCTTTAATATATAAAATAAATAACAAAAAAAATTAAATGAGACCAATTTTTATAAGTACTTGAGTTTTAAATATTATTAAGTGGTGAAATAAATAAGTAAATAAAAGAAACTCTGAAAAGTACATATCAAATAAAATAATTCAAGATTTTGGTATAATTAAATTAATCTTCAATGATTAGTATATCATGTGTAATTAATGACATGATATTTCAAGTAGGAGAGAGAAGATTTTGAGGTGTTAAATATATTTTAAGAAAAATAGAAAGAGTTGGGTGATGTTCTTGTCCTAAATGAAACAAAAATGATATTTGGAGGTAATTTCCTAAACATTGGTGACCATCTAGGGAATTTACTCTAGCCTTCATTCATGTTTATTTTTTTTCTCATTTTCTCTATTTTTCCTTCATTTAAATGTTATGTAAAAATCATTTCTTTTAACTCTCTTAATTATATTAAATATTTCGATGTTAAGAAACTAAAAAGTCATTTCTTTAAATTTCTTCAATGTAAAACTTAATTGTTTTATTCATCTTTATAAATTCTACTCATAAATAGTATTAATAATATCCATAACAAACTTTTATGTTCATAAGTCATAACCCCATTATCTAATTTTATATTATACATATAAAATTGTATCATTTTATGTTCTTTTTCTCATGACGTGCCATCATTCATTTAATAGTGTCTCTTCATGAAAAAATAGGGGCTTTCATGATACATTTCATGAGGGGTACTCTTATAATTATCGTGAAATAATAGATCTTTTGTATCTCAATTTATTTTTAATAATTTTTTTTCGTATTTTTGATTTATCTTCGATATATCGTTTGTAAGTATGGTTATTGATTCTTAAATATTATGTCCAGACTTAGTCAAATGTTCTTATCAAAACTATGTAAATGTGACTAAAAGTTTTAAAGAAACTTTGGTAGTTGGCTTTCTATAACTATCGACTGAATCTACAAAATAAATAAAATAATTTTTTTGTTAGAGATTACTTCTGACTTATTTATTAAGAATATACTATCCATTATTTAATAGATACAGAACTTGATAATTTTTATTATCTATCATCATTATAATCTTCTTAATAAAATAAAAACAAAAGATAATAATATTATTCAAACAATATACCGAATGCATAACTAATAGAAAAAAAGATTGATTAAAACACATAAACGCTAGCGCGAAGCGCGGCATATTCCCTAGTATATAATAAACCATTATACATTAAGTGGTTTATAAGACATTCTTATTTCTCAACCTTTAAATTGGTAGATTAAAAGTCTCATAGCTTAACATAAATGTATAATGAAACTCTCATACATTAGTTTGTTACATAAATGAACTTTTAACTTAAACATTATGTTATCAAATTTCATACTTCAGTCAAAATTAACATCTATTAATCATTAAATATTATAATATTATACATTAGCTGGATCATTATACATTTTCATAACAATGATCTTATACATTTCTGGGCTATATCCGCATATTAATCCAATTAAACATACAATCTACAATATATGTGAAACAAACAAACACCACTAAATATATGTACCATTAAATACATAACTGGATCATGAAAGTATGAACTAACGATCATAAATCAATATAAAATTGAATAATCTTATTGAAATATAAGAAATTTTAAAATATTATGAACTGATCTTGAATTAACATTATTAAATCTAGTTCATACATTTTCCAAATTCTTTACATGATAAAGAAAGCAGGTTATTCAAAGTTAAAGAAGATTCTACCAGATGAACATGGAAAGTATGAGCCAACATATTTGGGACATCATATAGATAAACAAACAATCTTTTCAAGTGTCCTTTAGAAAAAAAAAAAATGCAGGTGCACTGGTTGTGCCCTGCCTTTTTTTGCTTTCCTGCGGTCTTTTATGTATCTTGGCGGTAATAGTTCTTTATCTTCACCAAATTGAGGCACTTTTCAATCCTTCATGTCTGGCATTGAAATTATTGAAAACTCATACGTCTTAACAATAGTATTTGGCCTATATAAATCTAAGCAGTAAGGACTATAATCATCTACATATTTACTCTTCAATACTGCAATTGCGTGAGGGCAAGATATTTCATCACTTTGATACCGGCCATAGTTTCACTGTCACGTTCAATATCGACAATGTATCTTTTTTCGAATTCATATACACAATAAAGATAACTGCAGCTGCCTTAACTTGTTACACACACAATCTTTAATACATATGATAAAATAAAAATTATAAATGAAAAAAATTAATATAATTGCATATATATATTCGAAGACATACCATCATCCGAGAAGCTTTCATCTCATAAAGAGTCAGAATATCTTCAAATATTCTCTCTAAGGTTGTCTTGGTATAAGATACAATTTTACTATTTTTACAATTCCATGCCGCAAACAAAATTCTTGCTCCTTTGAGAAATCCTAAAACAGGCAGTTCACCCGCCTCCACCAAGCAACCATTAATATATTCAACTATATTAGAGTTCATGATCCTACCTCTATTTACAGGTGAGTGACTTCGAGATCATTTTTCATATCCAACTTCTTTCAGGTGATCCTTAACCCTATGATCATCTTTAGCAACCTTTAACATAATGTAATTAAAATCTTCTTTTCTATAAGCTTTAGCCATAGAATAATACTGGCCACTAAGTCTACCTTTGCTTTTCCTAAAATTAGTGCGAATGTTTTCCATAAGTGTCAAATACATGCTGGATGCGGGACATTAGGATACACAATGCTCAAACTTTTTATGATACTTTTGTTTCGATCCGATACAACACACATGTTGTCACGTTCGCCAAAAACATTCCTAAATTGATAGAAAAATCAAGTCAACGAATTATAATTCTCAGAATCTACAACCCCGTAAGCTAATGGCAGAATACAACCTAATTAACAAAAAAAATACATTATAACCCAACAAATATTTTGACGCTATAATATGTATTTTGAATTAAACACTAATAGACCGCAAAAATTAATGAACTTTTCAAATAACACTATATAAAAGGATAAAAAAGTATGACTAATACCGACACCATCAAGTGTGCTTGCCGAAAGAAAAGTTTCTTTGTATGGACCGCTTAAATGAGCACCATCAATAACTACAACAGGTTGGCAAAACTGAAAATCCCTTATCATGGGATTTAAGGCAATAAACAAGTATTTAAACTCATTATCCGCTGCCTTATGCATCCTAATATGGGAGGCATGATGCACTTTATTTTGCATATAAATATATCGCGATATTTATCGATATCCATTAGCTAGATCATCTCTAAGCATCGCTATTGCCCTCTCTTTTGCTCGCCATACCTTCATGTTGTTAATATCAACTCCATAAATGCCCTTCATTTCTTCAATTATGTCCACTGATGTGTATTCTCTTGTGATTTACTAACTTTGTTGTTGTAAATTCACTCACAAAAATTGTTGTAGTAATTAAATTTTTTAGAACTCTACCACTAACTCGGTAAGTATGTTTGGAATCAAATCACCAAGTCACAAAACATCTAATACATTCTTACAAGATGCCTTGAGGATCCATTTGCAATCTTTGTTAAGACAATGAAGGACATAGCTGCATAAAAAATAATCAAAGCACTAAGTATGAAAACATATATATAAAATTCATGTTTGATTTACATGAAAATTATCATGTTATCAGTTTCTTCATACATAACATTTTTATGTATAAGCTGTTTTATCCCTTTTTAACTCGAAGGGTTGTAAAACATTGATTTCAACTTTTAAAACTATTTTGAAACTTTAAAAATTTCTAAATAATCTAAATAATTACAGTCACCACTTAATTTATTTAAAATGAAATTAAGAAAACTTTAAAATAAAATTCTAAGTCTCAAAATAGAAAAAAGACTTAGGCTTTTAAGAAAATCCTAGGTAAGAGGTCCTTATTAACATCTTAGGAAGGTTTTTAAGGCACCTAAAATGTCCGCTAACTTGCGATTATCCAGACTATTTGAAAATCACCTTTGACTAACTTTAAAAAAGGGAAGTTGATTTTTGAAAAGAAAGTGATTTTAGGAAAAGACTTGTATGAAATAAATGTTGACAACTTAGTAGAGAATTTAACTAAGTCTAAGCAAATCAAAGTCAAATAGCATGTAAAAGGGGAAGAGGAGAATTAGAAGACTTAGGCTCGTTGACCCAAATCTATCAACCCTGTCCTAATCTAATTGAACTCTTGAACCACCTGCACCTGTCCTAAACAATCTTTTTCGAACCCTTTGACCCAAAATTTGCTTCACCTGTATTAGTTTACAACTTTGGCTTCGAGACCCAGATGAATGAATGAATAAATAAATACAAATCAATAAAAGAAATCAAAGTGAGACTTTTCAAGTCTCCTAATCTTAGCAACTTCATCAGTGGGTCCTGATCCATTTTTCTTCCATTGGCAATAGTTCCTTTCTCCAAGAATCAAGCTAATTTGATGGGCTCAATGGGATGACTCAAAAAGGAAATACGCCGCATTGGCCCATCATCGAAATGCACATGGGAAGAGTCCATTTCGGACTCAACCTTTTGCATGTCAAACAAAAAGGGAAAGGAGAAGGATTAGAATCCATCCATCTAGTAAGAACTCATTTAACAACTAATCTTATAGACTAAATGTACACATTTATCAAAATAAATCACCCGAGCCAAATGATAGTCTAGAAAACTAACATCCCTAATCATCCAAAAGAAGACATAAGGATTGAAATTTCAAAGAAGGAAGAAATAGAGACAATAATTTTGAAGGATCAAAACATAATTGTTTCAAAATCTTTAAATGTTAATACAATCAAAATTCCAAAAGAACACACAAAAAGTAAATTCGGGATGCAACAAGATGCAATCGCTCTTACAAAGAGAACTCATATGCAATTTTAAAGGAGTAATCAAGGACATTATAAATTTCTAAGATCCTCATACTTTACTAAAACAACAAACCCAGTGTATTCCCATAAAGTGTGGTTTGGGGAGAGTAGAGAGTGTGCAGTCCCTACCGCTACCTCATATGAAGTAGAGTCTGTTTTCGATAGACACTCAACTCACAACATATAACAAGTATAGCAAAAAGGCAATCAGTAATCAAGCGGTAGCACATCCTAAAAATTCTCAAAAAAGTTGGCCAACAGTGAAAAGCTATAATAACCTGATTTACATTTTAACAAGCTTGGCTGACTTAATAATATGATTTAAGCTTGAGGAAGGCAAAGCTTTCCACAAAATCATGCCATCTTTTAGTAGATAAAGCTCCAACCATCTTACAATTAAATGCTAGACAGAACCAAAGAGACAACTAGTTTATACATTCAAATAAGACAAACATAATGTTAACAATAAACAAACAAAGTGTTCCAACTTACACATCCAATTTTAATTCTAATGTTAGTTAAAAAGATTCAACGGCTTGAAAATAAATCAATGAATCAAAATCAAAATAGAACACTATACATGGTTCTAACGATTAAAACACTACAAATCAATAGACTAGGATTGAAATAAAATTTGACAATAAACATAGCCCTTACGACTAAAGTACCTAAAAATAAAAATTTAAAGTATGCGAAGTCTTTACAACCAAAGCACTTCAAATAAGCAGATCAAACTAGAATTTTAAAAAATGGACCCTATGCATAGTTCTGACAACTGAAGGACTGCAAATCGACATACCAAATCGAAATAAAAATTTCAACGTTATACATTGCTATGAAGATTAAAGCAGTTCAAAACAATATATCAAAATAAAATTGAACCAAAAGGCCTAATGCACTTTTGAAAGGAACTAACTAAATGCCCTGTGAGAAACTAAATCTAAAGATCTAGTTCGAACAATAGGATTCACGAAGTAGGCATATCACTAAGCCCCTAATACATGTGTTAAGGCATTAGTGACATAATTAGGAACAACTTACAGACAATAGGTATATTAGGCAAATAGACTTCACAGTTTAAAATCTAATCAAAACCAACTCTTTTTACTACTTCATCAAATATCACTAAGATAACTGATCAACCTAGATTTTAGTTGAATCATGATAAAGAACATGGCAACAGAAAAGATCAACATAGCAAGCTTTTCGCGAAGAGAAGCTGATATTTAAATAGAATGGCGCTGCCAAGAGAGAAACAAGCACCGAGTTCTCATACATAAATTCACATTCTAGGTAGAAACAAGATGCTGTGGAAATGGACGTATCACAATAATGAGATTAATCCAAACTAGACTATTACTGCGATCATTTTAAGGCACGAAATGTGTATTAAACATGAACATGATCCAAGCATAGACACCAATTCTCTAATTACAGCAAACTGGGAACCAATCATCAAAAACTATATTAGACATTAACATGGATAATAAAACCGTGGACGAACAGACGGTTAAACCAACAACTAAGAAACTAAATAGTAACCCAACGACTATGGGGAGAATATTGAATCGATGGAAAGAGCATAGCAATCACAAAAATCCTATAGCCTTCGAGGCTTTCTACAGCAAACAATCCTAGCCACTACGATTGCGAAACTACGGAGAAAGGGATGAAGAAAAATTGATGATAAATTAGAAAGGAAACATGTGTTTACCTTTTCCGGGGAAATAAAATGAGACTCGAGCCTTCAACGGAATCTCGATTACCGCCCGGAAAACTTTGCCGGGACTCCAAAAACTCCGTGCAGCCATCGACTTTTCACGGAAAAAATTTTATACTATAAAAATGGAACTTTTTTGCTCGAAAGCTTTTCCACCTTCCAGACTTGGCCATTTTAGCTCTATAATGAGCCTTATATAGAGGGAAATCCTGGGTTCAACTCCAAACTCCCATCAATGTGGGAGAAAAATATTAGGGGTAATTTTGGGGAATTTTAACAAGGATATTTTTGAAATTCCAGCTGAGGACCAGATTTCCAGCCAATAACTTGTACAAATTCAGATTTTTCTTGAGAAAATTTGAAATGGGTGGACCAATGAAATTGGGGGAAAATTAATCATGGTCAAGAACCAATGAAATTCTTCCAAATCTGTACGAATTCGTACCATTGCACCCGAGATTCGTGGAGTTAGCCGTTGGGGGAGACACCTGGGTGTATTCTAGAAGATTATCAGACCTTTCTCGTCATACTATCACGTGAGACATGTGTATACTGATTCGGGTCGGGTTTTGCAGTTATCGGAGCTGGTTTGGGTCGGTTTTTCCGTTATCCGAGCTGGTTCACCATTTGGGCATGACTGTTGGTCGATGCCGCTGCAGCTGGTCGTTGTTTTTTGTTTGTTTGAAGGAGATATCAAAATTGGGCCGGTTTAGGGTGTTTTGGAGTGGGCTGGTGGAGTTGTTGTTGTTGGGCTGGTTAGGGGTGGTGTTGAAATTATAAGGGAAATGGGTAAATTAGTTTTAGACTATTTATTAAATAGCCTATCTTTATGGTTTTAGTCAATGGATTTAAATATTAACCCAGTTGAAAATTAATTTGCCAATTGCTTTGCAATTGTGGCCAAGTCGATTTTAATTAAGGTTAAATTTAATAAATTGACTAAATTTAATCAAAATTTGAAACAAGTTAACGACTAATTTAATCTCGAGTTTCTTAGTTTAATAAAATCAAAGACATGATTTGATATAGATTCAAACTAAAAGAAGAGAAAACTAGTCTAAAGAAGAGAGATGAAGCCAAGAATACCAAAACAAGAATCAAAACTCAACATAACATAAAGAAAAGGATAGATATCTTGACATAGAAACATACAAATTAAGAGAACCAAAGGATTTATCAAATTCTAAGAGCCAAATGATCTATATGAGTGACACCAAAATCTTATGTTGACACAAGAGGAATTCAATCTTCCACAAGCGCCAACGTTTCTAAGTCAAATTGCAACACAAGTGAATCCACACCTATGATGTCCTAGTTTCGGGTTTGACACTTTCACAAGAGGAGTTCAATGTTTTCTTTCAATATCAAGCAACAACTAGTGAAGGAAATAAGTCTAAAAGTCTATTTATAGCTATTACATATAAAGACCAAAATGCCCTTAATGAGCCTTGAAGAAGAGGCGCTGTTAGAGTGTGAGTAAGAAGCGGCCTTGGAGTGTTTTCAAGGTCCCTCTTCACACTTTAGTATATGCACTTCTTTGGGTGAATTCATGACACACTCACAAGCATCCATCTTCATGAACATGGCTTGTAGACTTTGTAATTCTTGGTCTTGACTCCGTGTGAATGGCCTTGAGCTCTTGGCACCCATATCATATTTCTCCAAATTCATTTTGAGAATAAATTATAGTTAAATCAAGACTTTAACTATTTGAATTAATTTTCAAGATAAGTTTTGATTAAAATTCAATATTCCTTAGAATAAATATTTAAGTAACAAAATCATATAATTTCGTATGATTAAATACGTTGAAATATAATCTCTACTTAAATAGCAAAATTACTCAGATGAATTTTTCAAAAAGCTTTTTATTCGGATAAAATAAATGTTGTAATTTTATTTAAAATCAAAGAAACTTAAAGTTAAACTTAGTTGTGGAAGACAAAAATTAGGTATCAACATAAACAGTTCTAATACATTAGTTTTTGTATTATTGCAATATATTGAATGTATAAAAAATATTGGTAATTAAAAGCAGCAACTCCCTATACTTAAGCAATTTATGTATAAGCAGTTACAATACATATCATATGATTACAATACAAAAAAAAAGTTAATATGATTCTCAAATAATCACAGATCCCCCATACATATCACTTCTATGTATAAGCAGTTATAATACAGAAGTGACTACGTTTACTATAATAAATCAAATGTATAAGAAACTCTTCAAAATAAAACAAGGAACTTCCATATACATAAGATATCTATGTATAAGCTGTTACGATACATATCATTACTTTTAACTGTTCCTTTATACATATCATTCCTATGTATGCGGTGTTTGAGGGTCAAACGTTTATTTCCATTTTTAGTATACTTATGTAAGAACTTATATTAACTAATAAAGGATAGGAAAGTTGTATTAACAAATTGTAAATTTTAAAACTATTAACTTATAAAAAAATTTAACATATAAGAAATTTTAAATCTAATGTCGGTTCATACCTTTGTTTGTCAGATCATTTAACTTTGGTATTAAAGCCTCTCGCTAATGCATATTTCTCCATTACAGCAACCAGAGTTGGTTTATCCTTGTAAAGCTGATCAACCTTTATTTTTGTGTTCTTGCAATCAGTAATGAAGTTTTTTACTCCAAATTCTGAAACGTATAACGAATACTGATTTTGTATTTCAACTACTGTTAATGCAAGAGCATCAGATTCAGTTCCTTCATTACAAAGAACAGCTTCAGTTTCACGATCAAACTCTAACTCTTTATCTGATCAGAAGTCGAAATACACAAAGGATAACTGACAAATCATGAAAAACTTTTTTTCAACTCAACATATACCCTCACTCCATTATCATTCCTTATAATAATTGACGAAGAATTACCTCCCACGATATACTTTACTTCTATTTTTTTTGACCTTCATCAATATCTAATTCTTTAGGAGTCGTTGAGATCAACCTAAAAAATGTTATACTTTTTGAAAAAACAATACCATCACTTTTGCATTTTTCATATACAATTTCAGATTGCCAAATACCGGAATGCCTCAACAAAATAGCGATGTTCATATTGATGTTGGCAGCTAAAAGAAACTAGATCTTGAAAAAATTGGCCAAGAATTATTAGTGGAGAAATCTCAATTTCAATAAAATCAATTGTTGTGAAGTTTTAGAATTTTTTTCAGTTTGAATTACGGTTACTATTTTCAAGGCTCCACCTAATCAGTAAATTAATGACTGTTGTTCATTAAGTTAGAGAATAATGGTGTGTGATTTTATTTCCTTAAATATAGGCAAAACGGTTTACCTTATACATTTATATAATGTATAAGGTAAGGTCGACATGTATATGTATTTTTTCAAATCTGAGAGAGAGAAAAAGAATTTGAGATACTATATAATTAAGTTCATTAAAGGTGAGATTGCTTTTGTTTATAAAAAAGAGATAAACAAGCAAACAGTAGAAAAAAGAAGCGTTAGAAAGAAAAGTGGAAGAAAAGAAAAAAAACACGTACAAAGAAAGGAAAAATAAAAGGTGAGAAAAGACAACAAGAGCGGAAACAAAGTAAGACGAAGAATAAACAGATGCAGCAGACTAAGGAATATGAGGGATTAGAGTGGAAACAAAGTAAGAAGAAGAAACAGGCGGAACAGACTAAGGAAAGGGGAGAAAATATAGAGTTTGAGTTCCGAGTTTCGTTTGAAGTTTTCAGTGACGACTTTCTTGCTTCATTACTCAGTTTGATTCATTCATGGGTTCTTATTCAATGCTTTTCTATTTTTTCTTTTAAAAAACTTGGTCGAATGTTTAAATGATTTTGTGTAGTAACTAATATGAAAGTTTATTATTTATATGAAATTTGTGCTCTATATCTTTATTTGAAATTTTGTTTGATACAATGTTAATCAATTCTTTGTGAACATTAGATGAGATAATTTCTTAAAGTTGATAATGCTAAAAGATGTGAAGTTACGTTTAGTTTAGTTTACGAGTAATTAGGGTGTAGTTATAATAAACCATAATATATGACCCAGCATGCATGCAAACTTAAAAAAAAAGAAGGGAAAGCTTGAAAGAAAAAAAGATCCTTGTTTAGATAATAGTTGATTATTTAGGTTTATAATTATATGACTATGTTGTGGTTTTAATTTGTTTTCTTTAGAAGCCGAAATTAGATAATTGGGTTTCTTAAGTAACCACATTATATAACAACAAACACACGACAAAGATAAAACCAAGAGATCGAGAAAACAAAGAGAGAAACGAGAAGACAATGAAAAACATGCACTATCTGTGGATAGCCATGCATTAGATAACAAAAGAGAGGAAATATAGGAAAGAAAAGAACAAGACCTGAGTGTGAAAAGAAAAAAAGAGACAGAAGCAATGGGGAAGAAGCTCCTCTCCAGTGCCCCTAATGTCAATTTCGTCCAGTGATATGCTTATCTACTTACATTTGTCCATTCTCTAATCTAATAGTCTATAATTATTTAAATGAAATACCCCTTCTAAACCATGGTTAAACCCATTTGTTATTTGTTATATCCTTCCTTTATTGATAACATATATACAACATATATATAGGAATTTCTTCTTTTGTTGTTCTAATAAATATTTTTAAATCATAATTTAAATTTAATTTACAATATAAATCAATAATCTTTTGGAATTTCTTGTACAATATATCTTTGTTTTAATTAATTAATGTTATATTTTGTGCATTGAAATGTGTTTATAAAGTTATATACATATATTACATGTTATTCGCACTAGTAATATTTTTATTTTTATATATTAAATTTTGATTATTATTATCATTATAAAATAACAATTTTATTCTGCTAATTTATTATATTATAAAATATTACTATTAAATTATATACTTGATTAGTATTTCAGATTTTACTTGGTCTTTATTGACTTGATATATCGCTTAAAATTTTTTATTAGAATGTATTTTACTAAATTAATCTTATAATAATGAGAAACTCTAAATTTGATTAATACTTCATCTATTTATTTTTACCTATCACATTTTGACTTGAAACACTCATTAAAAAAATTATTATTAATATGATTATTTTATCAAAGTACCGCTATTAATTGATGGTTATTATTGTCTTTTGAAATTAGTTTGGAGAATAAATAATTAATGCTAAGGGTAAAATAGAAAAAAAAAAAAAGAAGTTTTCTTTTCTTGATATTTTACAAATGACAAGTAAAAGTGAAAATTTAATTAGAAAATTAATGACAAGTAATTCTGAATGGAGGAAGTATTTTTTTATGTCGTTATTTAATACTTCCTCCATTCTTATTTACTTGTCACCTTTTTAAGTTGTACACCCCTTAAAAAAAGCATAAACTGAAAGGTAATTTGACTAAATTATCATTATTTATAACTCATCTTTATTTAATGTTTTTCGTTTTTGCACTATTAATATCTCTCCTCATTTATTACTGAGGGCAAAAGTGAAAAAAATAGTACTAACTTATTATGTCTTGATTTTGTGAAATGACAAGTACTTTCTTCCATTTTGAAATAGTTGGCCCTTGTTTACTTGACACATCCCTTAAGAAAATATTTATTAGAGGTCTATTTTATCAAATTAGTCTTATTAATTATGCTTTGAAAATATTAATTTTACTATATACACTTTGTTTGATCATTTATTGATAAGGGTAGTATTGAAAGAGGGTCAACTAAAATAAGAATTTTCTTATGTTCTTTTAATTAATAGTGGTACTTTGATAAAATAACCATGTTAATAATAATTTTTTTAATGAGTGTATCAAGTTAAAATGTGACAAGTAAAAATAAATTGATGAAGTATTATTCAAATTTAGAGTTTCTCATTATTATAAGATTAATTTAGTACAATACATTCTAATAAAATTTTCTTAAAAAGCGGTATATCAAGTCAACAAAGGCCAAGTAAAATCTGAAATACTAATCAAGTATATAATTTAATAGTAATATCTTATAATATAATAAATTAGCAGAATAAAACTGTTATTTTATAATAATAATCAAAATTTAATATATCAAAATAAAAATGTTACTAGTGCGAATAACATATAATATATGTATATAACTTTATAAACACATTTCAATGCACAAAATATAACATTAATTAATTAAAATAGAGATATATTGTACACGAAATTCCAAAATATTATCGATTTATATTGTAAATTAAATTTAAATTATGATTTAAAAATATTTATTAGAACAACAAAAGAAGAAATTCCTATATATATGTTGTATATATGTTATCAATAAAGGAAGGATATAACAAATAACAAATGGGTTTAACCATGGTTTAAAAGGGGTATTTTATTTAAATAATTATAGACTGTTAGATTAAAAAATGGACAAATTTAAGTAGATAAACATATCACTGGACGAACTGGACATTAGGGGCATTGGAGAGGAGCCTCTTCCAAGCAATGGAAGGAGAAAGAAAACTTAGGAGAAAACTTGAGAGAAAGGTAAGTAATAGAGAAAACAAAAAAAAAGAAAGAGTTAGAGAAAACGTAAAAAAAAAATAAAAGAAGCTTTGAAAAAAAAGAAAAAAAGCAACAAAAAGAAACAAAAAACAGTAACAAAAGGAGAAAAAGAAATTTTAGAAAAAGAGGGAAAGATTAGACTTCGAGGTTTAATTTGTGATTCCGAGTTCGTGACTTCTTTGTTCTTTTGCTGTGAATCAATTTTCATAAGAGGTACCCCATTATATCTTTTTAATAGTATAGTGTCATGATTGTATGGGATATGGTTACGATTTTATGAAATGGCTCGGATTTTGTACGTGTTTAACTTGTTAATATTTTTGGATTTTCATAGCGTTTGATTTAGCATAAAATAAATATGATAATTCATAGCGTAAAATAGGCCAATATGATGAAGATAATTAATAAATAAATTCATTATGTAACTTATTTTAAAATTAGATTCAATTAGTGGATTTCTCTTTAAGTTTTATATGCTTAAAAGAGAGTTTATAATTTAAAAATGGGTGGTTAAGGAATTAGTTTTTATGCATGACTTATTCATTCTTTTATTACATTATTTTTATTTGCCGTGTCATCCCTTTCATTCTTGATATGTCTTGATTATGATACTTAATATGTTATTATGAATATAAGTCAGTTAAATTTAGACTCAGTTAAATTTAGGTTCATATTGTTCCGTATGTATAGTTCCTTATTGGTTTTGAAAGTAATCCGAGTGATAGACTATTTAATCATTATAAACTCTAGATAATTAAATTTTAGGCTTAAGCATCCGTTTGAGGCTTAATTAAACAATTAGTATAAGCTTGAGGGAAATGGGTCACAGACTTATTTAAGACCCATCATATTTGATAAAAGAAAAGAGATGAATGACGTTTCAAATGATTCCCCTTAAGTATGAATTAATAAATCATTTAAGACATGTAAGAGCTAAATGCCATAAAATATGCCATGCAGAACATAAAAAAATGAACTTTGGGTCTAGTTATTAAACAATAGAGTTTCCTATGTTTTAAGTTCAAATCTGAAAAGTGTAGAAGAATGAATTTAACTTACTATATTGAGGTTGATCATGTGTGTGGTTATGCTCCTTGGTCACTTTTATAATTACAAGGCTCCGTGTGCGGTTACGCTCCTCAGCAGAAAACATAAGTCACATTTTCCTCATAATCCTTAGGTAGACAAAGCAACTAGTCAAATATAATTCATTCAAGAATTTAATTTAAGCCAGATATAAGTCAACAAAGCGATCATTCTAGAACCACGGGACTCGAGGGATGCCTCACACCTTCCCCTCGGTCAATAAAATTCCTTATCCGGATTTTTAGTTCACAGACCAAAATATAAAGAGTCATTTTCTTTTGACTAGGGATTCAATAAGGTGTCTTGGAATACCATAACATAATTTCAAGTGGTAACTCTGTAAATAAAATAATATTTATTCAAAACCATCAGTTTAATTGAAAAAATCCTTTGACCTCGCCAAAAAAGGGGTGTGACATCACTGGCGACTTTGCTGGAAATAGAATTCTAGCTTTTATATTGACTTGGTTGGCTTTATTTAATATTTGAATATCATATTTTTTGACTAAATGTACTATTTGTCTATGTGCTTACCATTTTGATATTATTTGAATTGAAATATAAATTGTCTTCTCTCGCAAACTCCTTTGAGTCTCTGACTATACCTTCCATTATTTACTGTATGTGCAGCTATGATCCACAAAACCTTCTATTTGAGATGAACTAGTGTTCGGCTATGCTCCTAGTTTAAGGAATATTAGTCACACATGTTAGGCGGGGTGGATCACCGGTGGAACTAGAATACTTCTGCTATCGGTAAACTGGCCTTCCTGATTCGAGTTATCTGCTCGAATAAGTCAGTCTAGATACCTATCTCTATCGGGGTAAACCTAGTAAAAACTCAGACCTGGCTATTCCTATTAGGCTCTGATTTTTTTGCATCTAGCACATTCGGCCTAGTGAGACTCGACATAAGGCATGGGTCTGTCTAAGATAGGTAACCATTATAAAGACCACCATGTTCATCTTTATGTGCTATTTGGAATGCATTTATTTAGAACGCTTTTGGTTGTTAACTGGCTTTAAGATGATCATTTAGTTAAGGAAAAGAGAAAACATTTTTCCTTTCATTTCAAAAAAAAAATTCGTTTGATGAAAAATCTCCCAAAAATCCTTTGATTTTCTACTTTTATTTTTTGACTTCGTAAAAAGAAAATTTATATTGTTTCTTTTTTTCACACCCCCTTTTTACCAAAAAAGGAATTGATTTTAAGTTTGAAAGGGTTTTTTATTATTAGGTAACAAAAAGGAAAACTTATTCCAAAAAGAATTGTTACGTTTAAACTCAGAGTTGCCATTCGACAAAATCGGGTGTGCCAAGTCACCTTTGGAAATCCTTTTTCAAAATGATTTGACTCTAAAAAATTGATCCACGAATAGAGATTCTGATTAAGGAATTTTGTTGACCGAAGGGAAGGTGTTAGACATCCCTCGTTCTCGTGGTTCGACCACGATCGCTCCGTAGAGTATATAGTCCAGTATGACATTATGGAATATATAAACCAACAAAACACACAAAAATAGAAAACAAACAACCAAACAATTCAAAACTTAAAAAACAGTGTCCAACCCAATTTATTACAGACCCAAAATAAAAGGTACTGAAATGTAAATCTATGCTAACTTATGCTAATCTTAAACTACGCTCTGCCCGGTGCCTCAGTCCTTGATCATGAACCTCCTTCATATACATGATACTTCGGGGCATTCCTCGGTGAATAAGTACAATGTGACCACGGGACATTATCCGGCGAATGAATACATTTGATGAAGTGTGATAAAAGTAGAGAAATCATTCAACACAAACATTTACACATTCGATGATATAGAATCCTACGAGTTGCCTACCTAAAACCTAAGATTTGCCTATCGATTCTTTGCCTAAAATATGACACTATCGAGTTCGACAAAATTAACATTCATTTCAAATCCAACAAAAATTGATGAATCAAAACACAACAATATTCACTTCATCAACTTTTGATTTTTGTCCTACTTATTCCCAATTAAATTTAAATCATTAAATTATTCAATTCAAATAATCAATATTAACAATCTCCTACGATGGTCAAAACATATCAAAATTAACAAAAACAAAGTCCACACACCATGAATTTACCACACAAAGTATCACATAATTAAAATTAATCGAGAATGAGATGAGAAATGAACCTCAATTGAAGCTTTTATTATGCCAGATTATACGATTAGAAGACGAAGACAGATCCAAAAACCTCAAATTGAATCTTAATCCACTAACTCAAATCCTAAATCAATTAGTCAAAACCTGAACCACTAATTAAATGACAAATCAATCCCAATGAATCTCGAAATTAATGGGACCTGACCATGTTGCATTATTCCGGTGAGTTTGACAGACTGTGGTTACTATTTTTGTCTCACTGGAGCTTCTACGAGCTCAGAAGGAACGGGAAATAGAGAACAAATCCAATTCAGGGCGACATTGGCATTTTTTGATGAGTTTGATACTGATTTTGCTGGTTTCCTGTGATGGTGGAGCTGGTAGCTTGGGTGTATTTCGGCGAGAGTTTTTTGTAAAAATATTTGTTGTTTCTCTTGCCTCTCTTGATTCTCAGTTTCTCATCTCTGATCTCTTTCTCAATCCTCTTCTCTCTCCAAATTTTCCCTCTATATTCTCTATATGTGTATTGTTTTCCATATGTATACCCCGCATTCTGTGTGTTGTGTATGTATATCTCCAGTGCATGAGAGTGTGTGAGTTACTATTTGTGAAAGTGAGTGAAAAAACATGATAGGGGTAGGCAATAAGGACACGTGGGGTAGGGGTTAGGTGGAGTCGTGAGTTGTCCAATTCTAATAGTGTAACTGGTTGATTTGTTATCAAGTTGTTATTTTTTGTTGAGAAATTATTATTTGGGATAAGGATAAAAAAATGATGAGATGGTTTTTTATTTTATTGTTTTGTGGGAAAATTACCATGTGAATGGGGTACGTGATAAGGTAATCGAGTTGAATTGATTTTCGGGGAGGGGCAAAATTATGTGTCTACATCATGCCGCTCTTTATTTCTGCACACAAAGTGTTTGCAGATAAAGAAGTAGACAACGAGACAAAATTTTGACCCGACCACTCTTCAAAAGGAAGAAAAAGAAGGACAGACGCAATCGAGTCTTTATTTTAGACATCCTACCCATCTCAAGTTATGTGGGGATCAAGTTACATGTAGTTCGAGGAGTGAAAAGGAGGGTCCATACCGAGTTGGATAGTCGAGTGAGGCCCTGTCATGGTTCCAGTCCGTTGCTCTGTCATTACATCAAAAATGAAAATTACAAGTTTAAAACATAAATGAAATTACAAAAGTCCTATCTATGTATTTTTCCTTGATTCTTTACTTGCTATTTCATCACCCTGTTCTCCAGGTGGGCTCCTGACTTTCTATCTCATCACCCTATTACCAGGCGGGTCCTGACCTGTTATTTCATCACCCTATTCTCTAGGAGGGATCTTGACTTGCTATTTCATCACCCTGTTCTCCAGGTGGTCTCCTAACTTGCTATGTCATCACATGTTCTCCAGGCGGGCTCCTGACTTTCTATTTCATCACCCTGTTCTCCAGGCAGGCTCCTAAGTTTCTATTTCATCACCCTGTTCTCCAGGCAGGCTACCGACTTGCTATTTCATCACCCTATTGTCCAGGCGGGCTTCTGACTTGCTATTTCATCACCTTATTCGCTAGGCGGGCTCCTGACTTTCAATTTTCTCACCCTGTTCTCCAGGCGGTCTCCTGAAATCAACATCAAATCTAGAACGAAAATTATCCCAAACAAAGATTATGATGAAGAAAGATTTCATTTTCCAAAAAAATAAAGCCTCATTTTCTAGGAGGGTCCTAAAATGAAGTTCCAAGTAACATGAATTAAATTGTTCCCTAGTTTATATTCAATTTTTTTTATGAGCGTCGAACCCAATCACAACTACTCGCAAAATGCATAATGTAAAGGTAAATCAAGACTCTGATTAATAAATGTATCTCTTGAGGATAAAATTAAATGACCAAGACCAACAAATGCTTCTTTTAAGAGTAAAAATAAGGAATTCCGGCTCTAAAGTGCGTCTTCTAGAGATAATGGTTTAAGTTAGGAAGCGTGTCACTTGACAAATGAGACTTGAAATACCCTGAGAAGAAAGTGCGTCTCCTAAGGGTTAAGTGGAATGACTCGACTAGAAAATGTAGCTTCTATGAGTGAAGATTAAATTTAGAAAGTACATCACCTAATAAATGAACCTGAATTACCCAGATAAAGAGGCGCATATCCTAAGGGTTAAGTGGGAGGACTCAACTAGAAAGTGCATATTCTAGGAGTTAAGTGGAATGACTCGACTAGAAAGTGTGTCTTCTAGAAGTCAATGAAATGATTCAACTAGAAAGTGCGTCTTCTAGGAGTAAATAAAATGATTCAACTAGAAAGCGCATCTTCTAGGAGTGAATAAAAGGACTCGACTAGAAAGTGAAACTTCTAAGAGTCAAGTGGAATGACTTGATTAGAAAGCGTGTGTTCAAGAAGTCAATGAAATAACTCAACAAAAAAGTGCATCTTCTAGATGTAAATGAAATGATCAACTAGAAAATACATCTTCTAGGAGTGAATGAAAGGACTCGACTAGAAAGTGCAATTTCTAGGAGTCAAGTGGAATGACTCGACTAGAAAGTGTGTCTTCTAGGAGTCAATGAAATAATTCAACTAGAGAGTGCATCATCTACGAGTAAATAAAATGACTCCACTAGAAAGCATGTCTTCTAGGAGTGAATGAAAGGACTTAACTAGAAAGTGCAAATTCTAGGAGTCAAGTGGAATGATTCAACTAGAAAACATATCTTCTCGGAGTCATTTTCAATGAAATGACTTAACTAGAAAGTACATTTTCTAGGAGTAAATAAAATGACTCAACTAGAAAACACGTCTTCTAGGAGTGAATGAAAGGACTCAGCTAGAAAGTGCAACTTCTAGGAGTCAAGTGAAATGACTCGACTATAAAGTGCATCTTCTAAGAGTCAAGGCTTAAGTTAGGAAGTGAACCACCTAACAAGCCAAACTTGAATTACCCATACAAGGAAGTGTGTCTCTCAAGGATCAACTAAATTGACTCGACTAGAAAGTGTGTAGACTAAGAGTAAATGAAAGGACTCAACTAGAAAACACAGCTTCTAGGAGTGAAGGTTCAAGTTAGAAAATACATCACCTAACCATTGCAAAATAAAATACCTAAACAAGGATGTGCGCCTCCTAAGAGTTAACTTAAATAACTCGACTATAAAGTGCAAATTTTAGGATTTAATAAAAGAACTCGACTAGAGAAGTGCAGTTTCTAGAAGTGAAGGTTCAAGTTATGAAGTGCATCATCTAACAATTGAATACTGAAATACCTGGACAAGGAAGTGCGTCTCCTAGGATATAAGATGATAAGTTTTTACCATGATTTTGATTACCAAACCTGTGTAGCAACATTGAATATTGCATTTGTAGAAGTGAGTCATTAAAACCTTTGATATTTAGGCTCTAAAGTCCATGATTTGAAGGTGACCTGTGTTCCCATTTCATACAAAGAAAACTTGTGAGTTTAAGCATGGTGGCTGGTTTGTGGCTTTAGCTTTCGAGGAGATCGCTCTTGCACTTTTCATATTTAATCTTTCTTCCAATCATTAACATATGCCCTTGAATTTTTGTACCATTAATCCAAACTCATATTATTAAGAGTTTCTCTAAAACAAACATAATATCTCTATTGTTATGTTCCTCAGATAGATCCTTTGAACCTTGGTATTTCTACAAATCCCCTAAACTTATCTGTTGACGAAAATCTTTGCATGCCTTATTTCGGCTCACATTTATGTCTCTTTCATGTGCTAGCCTTTTGTCTTGCTTTATGCAATTGAAGAAGTTGGTAGCCAGTTTTAAAATCTTTTATCACTTGTTTTGACATTGATTTGACTTAAAGACAGAAGAAAAATGAATTTTCATTTGAATAACTGACTTAAGAAACCAAAATAGAAATATAGAGAAGAAAAAAAAGACAATGAATGTCCCTATTGAAACAGAGAAAAGAAAAATTTATCTAAAAATGACAGTCAACTCTAATGATTATGACATACATTTTGGATTAAGATGCCTGATCTTTTCATCCAATCTTTCACCAATTGTTGTTGAGTTAATGACCCTAAAATTGAGTTGCTTCCATAGGCCAATTGCACTCACAGACACAGACCTTATTCCACTAGTGATGTCTTGAGGGTTATCGCCAACAATCCTCTTTCATTTATATTTTCCTTAGATCACCATCACTTACGATATCCGTGATGGTTTTTACCAAAAAAATTCTCTCATTTTTTTTTCTAACTCACAATCATCTTATGCTGCCCGTAAAGGTTTTCACCAATAAGACTCTCTCATTTCATTCTCTCAACTCACAATTGTCTTATGGTGCCTATAAGAGTTTTCACCCATGAGACTTTCTGATTTCATTCTCTCAACTCACAATCATCTTACGGTGCCCGTAAGGGTTTTCACCCATAAGAATCTCTCATTTTATTTTTCTCCTGATTCATTATGCTAAGGAAGACAAGTATTACCCAAATTCCTCATCATATCCATTCCATAATTAGCCTTAATATTCTCAAAGATTGATCTGAAGGACTTTCTTTTATTGTAACTTGGCTTTTGGATAAGGTTAGAAATAAAGGAAGATATGAGGCCCAAACGATACTTAAAATGGGGTGGGACTTACAACTTTTAGAATTAACTCAAACAATGGAAATTAACCCATACCCTAGTTTCTTTAACTGGGTAATTCAGAATTATTTATTTGGTTGGACTGGACACAGAGTAGGGCTGTCTACATATATCACTCCCAAAAAAAGAGTATCAGGTCAAACGTAGTTTCGCCAACTCGTTGTTTTGCTTGACTCTGATTTCTTTTTTTCTCTTTTATTGACTTTTTTTTATCTTTGGAACTTTTTATGGCTTTATTTTTCTTGGCGCTCTTCTTTTTTCTTTCTTTTTGATACATTTTTCTGACTCTATTCTTTTGCTCGACACTTTTCTTTTGAACTTTGCCAACACTATTTTGATTCCAAAAGAGGGCTATGAAAGAAAATAGAACTAAAGGTCAAACAGGATAAACAAAGGATGACACAAGGTTTTGATAACAGAATGAAATGCTTTCGTCATATCAATCCTTAAAATGCAAGTACATAACATGCAGTATGAAAGTGAAAAATGAAAATCATTTATGACTTTTTTTTACCTGAGCATGGTTTTACTTCATTTTCTACACTTGTCAATTGTGGTAATTGTTTCAAGAAATATAGTGCAATGATATGATGAAATGCCAAATACTAATATTTTAATACAAAAAAAATGTTAATCATGCCGTAGTCAAAGATTAACATATTTTAAAATTTAATACTAACATGCTGAAATTACACTTAGACATGCTGAAATGTTGAAAACATTATTACACACGACAAACATGCTGGAATCTGTTTTAATATACTGAAAATATTATTAAACATGCTGAAGTTTGTTATAATTATGCAGTAACATGTTATAGTGTTCCGAGGGTGTATAATGTGTAAAAAAATACTACAATGTACAGGAAAATAAATTAAACATGCTGAAAATTGTATTAAACATGCTGAAAATTGTATTAAACATGCTAAAAATGTATTAAACATGCTGAAAATTGTATTAAACATATTAGAAAATGGGATAGGCTTAAATATAATACTTAACATGAGTAACATTAATTGTTAACATATTCATGGATAGACGTTCTTAAAATAATGATCATGCTAAGAATATATTAACTCGTTCAAACCTCTATTGTTTAACATGCTTACAATACGTTAATATGTTAGAAATTAACTTAACATACAAATATTCTAAAGATGCATTATAATGTTTTAGAGTCTAACATGCCAAAGTACATTGATATGCTACATGCCAAATTAATATGCCCAATATGTTATAGTACATAATGTCAAGTTAATATGCTTATATTCGTGTTAACATGATAGACATATTAAATCGTTTATACATAATGCTAAAATCACATTAATGTACCGGAATTGAATCGAATTCGTAAACAAATAGACTAAGCATTGCCTAAGTTAATAAATCCTAAATTTGTTATGCCTAGATGATTCACGTAACATGTAACACACGTAAACCTAAGTTGTGCTTACTTTACCGTTCATAGAGCACGTAAATTCCCGCCCCCCAAAGCAGTCCCTCAAATGTTATAATTACAATAATAAAAATAATATTTTTACAAATAGTATTACAAACCCAAATAATTAAATAAAGACACATCTAACTATAATATAATCCAATTAAACATTTCGTCGACTCTTCGATTTCCGAACCTGTTAAACATAACATGGGAAGCACAAAAAGGATGATAAAATATACCAACACATAGCAGACGAGCATGAAATGGTTATTTCCTATAGACATGCTTTCTAGTTTTCACAACATCATGCAGTCAACACACAGAGAATGAAAATTGCATCGATTGAGGACTTACCTGTAAACAACAAGTAAAAAGCAATAATAGTAATAATAATGTCAAGCACTTGGAGTAATAGCAAGATGTATCCAGTAAGCCTTGAAGAAAAAACAAAAGAACCCAAGTATCTAATTGCCTGGTATTAAAACATCTAATGTTTTGTTTAAGAGAGAGTAATAGTTCGTAGCTTAAGAGCTTGAGAAGTCTTATTTTTTCGTATAGAGAAGCATATGTTGTAGTCAGGAGTAGTATTTGAGATATCTAGAGAGTAGGGAGTGAATGTGATGAGAAGTGATGGTTTTTCTATATAGAGAGAGTGTATAGGGAGTGAGAGTGGGTGATAAGATATCCCCAAATAATAAGAAAGGGCGTTGTTTATATAATAAAAAAGTCAAGACATATAATGAAAACAGAATATCTTTTGTCAATCAATTAAGAAAAATAAAATCAGTCCAACAATCAATGACAATTTTCCATAAATATCCCACCTATATTAGTCAAGTAATTTAAATCAGCCTAAGCATAGAAGGAAGAGAAATATCAATCAACATAGAGCATATTTGATGTAATCAATCAACAAAATTATTCTTAAATATAAAGATCATACTCAATAATATAAAACTAGTCAAAATAATCAAATTATCCATCAATTCAAATTTTCTTAATTAAGTAGAGTGAATCAATCAACACATATTTACCATAAATAGATTAAAAAAATATAAAATAAAAAACACTAAAAATACAGATATGCATCTGCTTTTACTGATTAGAAAATATGAAATAATTAATCACAAATTATTTTAATTGCATGATTGTCAAAAAGTTTTCATACACAAGCTGATAATGTAAATCAGACAGATCCCCGTAATTAAGCACAAAATAGTCAATGTTATTTTGCACATAAATCAGACATTCAAATGAACATATGAACATCACAATTCCATCGCATGCATAACAAAAAAAAATCAAAGTGAACATTTGGGGTTTAGACAGTTCACACACCAACAAGTGTTTTAACAAACGGATATAAACACATAAACGTACATGACTTGCAAGAATCAATTAACAATTAATAATTAAGTTTAGTCAATTCCAAATGAAATAAAGAAATATCGAAAAAAATAGAAGAAGATGAGAACTTTTAAAATAGAAACGAGAAATCAAACCTTGGATGGATCCTTAAGAATTCGTGATAAGGATGAACGTTTTCTGGCGACTCGAACCGGAGTAGCGATAGTAGGAGGTGGCTGATTGTTCCGCCGGCTGGGGATGTTCGACGACTTCAGTAATGGAGTAGCGACGAGGTACTGGGCCTTATCCGGTGGAGCAGCGGAGGGGAAGGACAAACTAGTTGCGATAGGGATGACCAGCGGTGGCAGATCTGGGCGTTGATGAAGGAGAGTCATGGTGCCACAACTGGAGGTAGTTGTTTCACTGGCGGTTGCTGTGGATCTGGACGGAGGCAGTGGAGCGGGGATGGAGGAGTGAGGGAAATAGCGATGCTGGTGGCGGCGAGGTCACGATAGAACGGAGAAGGAGGAGGATGAGAGAGGCAGGTAAAAGAGAGGGAGAGAAAGGTGGGTGAGAGAGGAAGGCGGAGACTAATGAAAATGGTAATGAGATTAGGGTTTTGGGGTTTTTTGATTAAAAATAAAAGAAAGGTGTAGATCAAATCTCAGCCGTTAGATCAATTTTGATCAACGACTGAAATTTTAAGACTATGTGGATTTAGAATGGCTAGGATTGCGAGGAATTGGGTTAAAATTGTAATGGATTGAGTAGAATACGCTATAATTGTAAGGAATTTGAACAATATTGGACTAAAAAGTAAATAAATTGTGCTCGGTAATTTTAATTTTGGCTGTTATTTAAATTAAAGTAAGGATAATAATATATGATAATAATAATAAATGACAATACTAAATAATAAATAACAAATAATAATAAATAAAAAATAAAAAATAATAAATTAAATAAAAAATAATAAATTGTAATAATAAATAATAATATATATAATAACAATGTTCATAAATAATAATAAATAAAAATAATAATATCAATAAATAGCATTAAATAATGGAAAATTAGACAATGTATTTGCAAAAATGTGAATGTGCACAATTGCATAATTTATTTATTAAAATATCGTATTTGATTTTAAAAATGATGCTAAAAGATAATAAAATAATTTATGCATTTTCTAAATTATAAGTGATACACATTAGCATGTATTCAAGGTAAAAAAATAATATGTAAAAATATTAATAATTAAAATTATATAATTTTGATAAAATAACAGCCTAAAAGTGATATCGGGAGGTCAAAATTGGGTGTCAACAGCTGCCTCTTCATTATTTGACAATGATGAAAGAATTGTCATGCAACGAAACTTGACGTAGTAGCCAATTTGGTCCGACCGAGATGACAGTTTGCTAGGAAGAAAGCAACGAGAGGTGTTTAAAAATTAGTGTGGTCGAGACTTTGGCTTTAAGTCGCCTACATATCTCTTTTTTTACGAGAATCAGGCCATGTGTAGTTATTGATTTAGGAATGAACAATATTCCTAAAGAATATTAATGAAAAAAGTAGGGGCATTGATAATGGTATTGTGGATTGATGAGACGATTACATCGACGTATAGAAAAGTTTGAAAACTTTGAGGTAGGTAAGGTGATGGATGAGTTAATGTGGTGGATGAATATATGGAGTAATATTCCAAAAACAGAAATGAAAATGATCTTGGTTTGTTATTCCTTCTTTGTTACCTGCGTCTTTGCATAGCTCAATAAGAAAGATTAGGCATGTAAAAAATAAACAATTGATAAACGTAATGTAAATGTGGAAATAAAGAAAGCGTATCCGTCGTATCGTGGAATCATGTGATCAGCTGCTTGGCTTCTCATTATGGGATCGACTCTCAGAATTCTCCATGCATCGTGAAACTGTGTGATCAGCTAATTGGCTTCTCATCGTGGGATCATCTTTTGGGATTCTCCATGTATCGTGAATTTGTGTGATTAGCTACTTGGCTTCACATTGTGGGATTATGTATCGTGAATTCAATCTATTAGGCTGCTCGTGATGAGATAATCTTTACCTGTTAGTCTTGCCATTTTTAGCTCAACTAGATAAAATGGTTAGCACGAATATACATGTATGTATAGAAGATTAAACAATGCAGTAAAAATAACCATAAAAAAAGGAAATAAGAAAGCGTATCTTGTCACGAGAGGGCAATGCTTTGTTCATATAGATTTGAAGAGGTTATGCTTAATCCACACCATGTCCATTAAAGCATCAACATTTTGTAACATCGCGACGATTGTGCTTAGCATGTTCAATATTGGAAAATAGATTTTCATTTTTGAGTAAACAGATTGATTTCCAAAGGACAAAGCTTTTCCTTAGGCAGATTCTTGATGGAGTCTTGCTTAACTTCATCGAATTTCCAAAACAATGCTTAGTTTGGATGATTTCTCGAGAGAGGGTAGTGCTTAACCCAACTAACTTTCAAGGACAATGCTTAGCCTTAGTTAGTTTTCTCAAAAGAGGGTAGTGCTTAACCCACTTGACTTTCCAAGGAAAGTGCTTAGCCTTAGAGAGTTTTAGAAGGAGTAGTGCTTAACTCTATCAAATTCCAAAACATTGGTTAGTTCGGATGATTTCTCAAGAGCGGTTAGTGTTTAGCTCAACTAACTTTCAAGGACAATGCTTTGTCTTAGTCAGTTTTCTCAAAAGAGGGTAGTGCTTAACCCACTTGACTTTCCAAGGACAGTGCTTAGCCTTAGAGAGTTTTAGATAGAGTAGTACTTAACTCCATCGAGTTTCTGAAACAATGCTTAGTTCAGATGATTTCTCGAGAGCAGGTAGTGCTTAACCCAACTAACTTTTAAGGACAATTCTTAGCGTTAGTCAGTTTTCTTGAAAGAGGGCAGTTCTTAACCCACTTGACTTTCCAAGGACAGTGCTTAGCCTTAGAGAGTTTTAGATAGAGTAGCACTTAACTCTATCAAATTTCTGAAACATTGCTCCGTTCAGATGATTTCTCAAGAGCGGGTAGTGTTTAACCCAACTAACTTTCAAGGACAATGCTTAGCCTTAGTTAGTTTTCTCAAAAGAGGGTAGAGCTTAACCCACTTGACTTTTCAAGGACAGTTCCACCTTAGAGAGTTTTAGATAAAGTAGTGCTTAACTCCATCGAGTTTCCAAAACAATTCTTAGTTCGGATGATTTCTCGAGAGTGGGTAGTGCTTAACCTAACTAACTTTCAAGGACAATGCTTAGCCTTAGTCAGTTTTCTCAAAAGAGGGTAATGCTTAACCCACTTTACTTTCCGAGGATAGTGCTTAGCCTTAGAGAGTTTTAGATAGAGTAGTTCTTAACTCTATTGTGTTTCCGAAACAATACTTAGTTTGAATGATTTCTCGAGAGAGGGTAGTGCTTAACCCAACTAACTTTCAAGGACAATGCTTAGCCTTAGTTAGTTTCTCGAAAGAGGACAGTTCTTAACCCGCTCAGAATGCAGAACGAGAATACTTAACCTTATGTCTTCTGATGGTGTATAGCATACTCAAGATTTGTACTCATCACTTTATTCCTGCACTCAAAGAAAAATTGTTAGTTTTTAAAAAGGGGGGAAAGATTGATTCGTGTCTCTGCCGGCTCCTTTGTTCAGGTCCCCAATTCATTGTATTTATATCACTTTCTTGAGATGTCATCCTTGATGAAATTTTTGAGGATTCCTCAAAAATTTCTGCCCCAGTTTATGGACTCAATCTTGCTAGCCTTGAATTTGTTGAAATGCTTCTTGATAGAATTTTTGAGACCTTTTCAAAAATTCTGCCCCAGTTACATGTCCCATTCGTCTTGAACTTGTAGAATCATAGAATTTTTGAAATCCTTTCAAAAATTCTACCCCAGTTACATGCTTCATAAAATATAAAAATTCATTATGATAAGATCGAACTCCACAGGAGCACCTACGTATCCCTCTTAAATGGGAATTAGGTCGAACGTAGTTCAAATTACATAAGAGAAATTCATATTTTCCAAGCATATGTAAATGTTATAGTAACTCAAGTGCTTAAGAGCCTGGAATGAGCGACGTGATACCTCTTCCTTAATGTCAGATAGATGCCAATGCTTAATCAACATCAAGATATGGCCCCATCACATTTATCACCTTGGTATCAATCAATTCTTGAATTTTGTCCTTCAAAGCAAAACATTCCTCTGTGGCGTGGCCTGTCATCCTTGAATGGTAAGCACGAATTTTGGAATGATCAATCTATTTCGTGCTTGTATTCATTACAATTGTAGGAATTGGAGTAATGTAGCCATCAACCCTTAATCTCTCATAAAGATGGTCTACAGGTTCGGTTAAAGGAGTGTACTGTCTTGACTAATTTTTATGACGCTTGGCTCGAGTTTTGATGAATTGATTGGATCATAGAGCTGTTGGTAGATTTGGATAAGCTAATGGTTGTTGAAAGGTAGTTGGAGGTATTTGGAAGTTAAGGGGTTGTTGAAATGGCTATGAAGGTGCTTGATATATGGGTGTTTAGTATTGAAGTGGGGGATGTGATATTTGGTAACTTGGAAGGGTTTTGGGATCTTGCATAGTCAAGACAACATTTACTTCCTTCATGTTGTTATTCTCATCATCCCGTGAAGTCTTTATCGTTTGTAGTGCCTCCAAATTTGTTATCATGCCATTTTTAATGCCTTTTTCAATTCTCTCGTGCAATTTGATGTTGTCAACAAGCTTTCGATCCTCTATAAGAATCATCCTTTCATAATATTGTGGCTCTTGGGTGCGAATGAAGAATTCTTTCATTTGATTTTCATCTAAATAAGGGCACACTTTAAAAGGTTTATGTATCCATCTCATTCCATATTCTCGAAACTATTCTGTAGGTTTCTTTTTTAACTTATGAATATAGAACCAATCGGGCGCATTCTCAACATTGAACCCAAATCTTTCTACGAAATCAGAGGCCATATCGATCCATTTTGACCATTTTATTGCATCTTGTGTGATATACCATGATAAGGCATCTCCAGTGAGGCTTCTCATGAATAATTTCATAAGAATTTGCTTGTTTTTACCGACTCCTGCCAACTTGTCACAGTGTAATTTCAAGTGGACTTTTGGATCTCCAGTCCCATTATACAATTCAAATCTAGGAGGTTTGTACACCTCCGGCAGTTCAATGTCAGGGTATATGCACAAATCTTTGTAACTTAGCCCATTCAACCTCTTATTGCCTTCAAGTTGTTCCAATCTTTTAACCACGGATTGCATAAGGACGACATTTGCCGGAGGTTTGGATTTATATTGATGGTGGGTAAATGGGAACGTTTTGACATAACTTGGGTCTAAAGTATGGCTGTTTGGATGAGGAATATTTGTGGCAAATGTTGGCGGTTTATTATGGGCATATGATGTTGTTTGATAATTTAGTAGAGCTGGATATGCGTGACAATGCGGTGGACAAGAATGTAGATGTGAGTTTGTTTAGGTAGCGTGTATATACGACTTGAATTTTTTGGGGATTGTGAAATAGAAAGTGGTCGTAAGGGGTGGCTTGTGAATGTGACATTAGATTTGACAACAGTGTTACCGTCAACTTGTGGTTCGAGAGGAGCATTCAAAGAAAGGGGTAAATTAGGCAAGTTACGGGCTTGTGACAATTCCCCTTGTAGTTGAAGAATTCTTTGTTCCATTTGTACGATCATCTCACCATGCTCATATCTAGTATCATTGTTATCACCCATTTCTTTGTCTTGATGACTGAGCCTTAAGAGAAGGAGACCGAGTCCCTTTTCAGTTGGTGTAATAGGCAAGAGAATGCACAAATCAATCCTTGGGGTATGGGAGAAAATAAATAATGAAAAAAATTAAAAGAGTCAAGGTAGTAAGGTATAGGTGACATATAGGGAAAGAATAAACATGTTATTTTGTAACAAATAAAATATTTCATAATGGACGGACTCTTATGTTCCTGTACCACTCAAAGAGAATGTTATTTCAAGAGAAATGGTTGTCCTACATTTGAATATTGTAGCTGTAATCTACCCTTAATATGCTCAGGAGTTGGGCTTATTAGCCCGACATTTTGGAAGTGTAATTGAAAAGAAGGAAAAGAAAATGTTTTTTTTTTTAAGATTAAGATCGGACCCAAAGTGGGCTGCCTATGTATCCAAATGGAGGTCAGGTTGAACGTAGTTTGTAAGGGTAGGGTAAGGATAAGGAGGCACAATGTTTTATCTTGGGCGATGAGAAGGATGGCTAGAGTCTTTTTGGATATTGAGCATATTTGTCATGTTACAGATTGTCACTCGAGTTCGATATTCAAATGCTAGAAAACCTTAAAATAAAATAAGGCAAAAATTACCACATAGTGCATAATTTCAACACTTAATAAATACAAAGCAAAAGTTATTCTAGGAGGAAGGATAAGCCTTAATAAGCGTTCTAGGCATAAAGATTTGAGCTCCTAACGCATGAAGTAGGATAGTGATAGAACGTCATATTGAATTTGCGATTGTGGTTGTAAAGAAGGTAAGAAAAATAAGAAATGAGTAAGTTCGACTTTTGTTAAACATCAGATTTGTTGATTCATATCATATTATTGGTTCATCCAACTCCGTACAGAAAAGTGTCAAAGCAGGGGAAAATAAAGTTTTATTATGGTGAGTCCGAACTCATTAAATGAGCGCCTACGTATCCACAGGGGAATCAGGTCGATCGTAGTTCATATAATAATCAAGGAAAACATAAAAAGAAAACTGCAAATTGTGAAACTTAAAGGAATTTTAAATGTTTGGAAGACTGGAGTGGAGAATCAATATGATCTTTTTAAATGTTTGGAAGACTGGAGTGGAGAATCAATATGATCTTCTTTACCAACGTCAACAAGTGCTAGTCAATCTTGAGAAATCAATTAGCATCAGAAATTGACCTTGTCACGTTTATCACTTTGGTGTCAATCAACTTTTGGGTCATGTTCTTCAAAGTAAAGCATGCCTTAGTAGGATGTCCTCTCATCCCAGAGTGATAGGTGAAAATTTGATCAGGACGATAGCATCGAGACTTAGGACCACAAGGTACGGCAGTAAAGGACGTGATGTAGCCCGCCTTCTTGAGTCATTCATACAACTGTTCTATGGGTTCATTTAAAGGAGTGTATTGTTTTGGTGGATTTTTCTGGAGCTAATGTTGAGGTTTGGTGGATTGGTTGGGTTGTTGATTTATTAGTGGATTTTGGTAAGACATTGGAGGGTATTTTGATATCGGATCAATGATGGAGGTGGGTACCAAAAAGTCTGTGGAGGAGGTTTTGTGAAGGAATGAGGATAATAGGCTTGGACATGATTGGATGATGGGACGATTTCTGGAGCTTGGTACCATATTAGTTGAGGTTGGGGTATGATTAATTCAAATTTTGTAGGTTTTGATGTCCCATTGATGATTGTCTTTCCCTTATTCTTGGATTGTGGCTTAACCAAATTTGCCTTAGCTACGAGCTTCATGTTTAGCTTATTGTTGAACCACCTAACAAAGTCAGTTGCTAAATGGTCCCAAGAACCCATCTGCTACTATCATTTTTGACATACCACATCAATGCTGGACCCTTAAGTGAACTAACAAAGAGTTTCATTTTTAGGCTATCAATTCGCCCTATAGACGATAGCTTGTCAAGGTACTCCTTCAAATGGGAGTGAGGGTTTCCAGACCCATCATACAGTGGAAAGTTCAAGTTCTCAATTTTATCCTTGTCTTCGTCCCTAGCCTTAGGCGACTTATCCATCTTAGGATATTGAGATGACCCTGCCTTAATATTAGGAATTTCTCCTTCCGTTTCCTTCTCCTTGCCCATAGTTTTCAATCCATTGAGTGCTTTCTGTAGTGCAACCGAATACCGGCTTGAAGATACCTGTGCCCCAAAATCAGGCGTGGGTGAGGTTGTCAATTTAGGAGATGACACGGTGGATGTGGGAGTAATGAAGTCAGTTTCAGATAGTGGCTCTGGAAAATCTGGTGGTATTTCAACTGAACCCCAGAGATTAGTCATTATCCCCCCGATTCTCTCTATTTTCCCTTCTATCCTTCTGACGTTCGACATAACTTTGTTGTGATACAATCCCAAATTCTCATGCTCATTGTCGCTATTGACAAGATCGATAAACATTGCTTGACTTGCCATTTCTGATGTTCAACTTTAGTTAACTTTAGAAGAAATAATTTATTATTAAGAACAACGAGTACGTACGGAAGTCTATAATGAGTTATGCACATTCGGAGTGAATAGACGTTATGAGAGCTCTATGTAACTTAGAGATTGTGAAAGTTAAAGTACGACACAAATATAATAATATTAATGTCTGAGAATCGTGGTAGGACACTAGTATGTAAGCATTAGAAGCATTAGGGAGAAGATATCCTAAAATGATAAGTTGCACTAAGAGATTGTTAATGAGACTAAAACCCTTTATCAAATAGAGAATTGAGCCTAGGGATAATTAGTATACTAACAGACGAGTCAGGAGGATAATAATTAAAGAGACGTTTTGGATAGACCCTAAGAATGTATGGTAGCGCATGCACTAAGAGTGTACGGTAGGGTCCTAACATGATAGAATTTTAAGAGTAACAAGCTCTAAGATGAGGAACACTAAATGTAAGGAGTGACTAAGGAAAGAACAAAAACAGCAAGTTAGGCACATGTCAATACATACATAGAAATGCAACACATAACAAGTAATTGTAAGTCCTTTTGAGTTTGTGAACCTCTTTGGACTTTGAATGAGACTAACATTCAATGTGTCAAGGATGCCAAGCCATCCTACGTTGAATGGGATGCATATTCCTTAATAAAAGAAATATGTAGCTATGACCTAAAGGACATGAGAGGAAAACTTGATAGTGGAAAACTCGAGAGTGGAAAAGCTTGTGACTGTCAATGCACCGCTGATCGACCGATCCATAAGACATTTGCAAAAGGGTGTTTTAGGAAAGAACGTCCGTGTATTCACGCAACCGTTCGTAAAAGAAAATAAAAGAGGTTTCCAAGTGGAGGAAAGTATGAGCG
This sequence comes from Capsicum annuum, assembly GCF_002878395.1. Taxonomy (NCBI): domain Eukaryota; kingdom Viridiplantae; phylum Streptophyta; class Magnoliopsida; order Solanales; family Solanaceae; genus Capsicum; species Capsicum annuum. The sequence continues at coordinate 55,367,691 of NC_061114.1, forward strand.
GAGTGCCAGTTATATAAAGCAGTAACACATAACACATAGAAACACCATAGCATGCTTTAGCAGATAGAAACATTTAACCAATAAAAGAAAAGTAGGCATGGAAAAAAATAGAGAAGGAGAAGTGAAAAATAAATCATAATGTGAATAAATAACAAGAGACGAACATAAAGAAAAAAACTTATGTAGAAAGCAAACATTATGATAAAAAAAATAACGAGAATCCCACATAAAGCACAAATTCATAATGGTTAGAACCTAAGATTCCCCAGCGGAGTCGCCATTTTGTCGCGCCCCGTTTTCCTCACGAAAGGCGGGATTCAACTTAACAAACTCTTTTTGGAATGCGTTTGAAGGTAGGGTGTGAAGTGTCGCCACCTAATGAATTAAGGTGCATTAGGGCACCGGTCTAGGATACTACGAACCTACTTTTGTTATTATGTATTAGTTCACCAGAGTTCGGGTAAGGGCTCAAATTACCTCGAAATAAAGGTATTAGACACCTTTCGAGGTCCATAAAGGTGGTTACCGGCCGAATTCATACTTTATGTGGGAATTCTATGTGGTGAAATAAAGGTCTCTTGTTTTACTAGTAATTTAAGGTTTGACTACGTGATAAAGTAATTAACAAATATTTAATTTAATTATTTTAGCTATTAATCATCTAAGTGATAAAATCAAAAAAAATATGTAAATAAGATAAGCGAGGAGAAAGAAATGACAAAATCATAATAATAGGGACTGCTTATGTAATAAACTAACTACCCCAAATATACATGTAAAGTAAATAAAAAGACTAAAAAAAGAAATTATCCAAGTCAAACAAAAAAAATATTTTGGTCTCATTCGGATTAGAAACCTAACTTCTTAATCATCATCCGACCCAAGAGGGCTGAAGTCTTAGACAGGTAATAATGCCATTAGCCTCTCCATTAATATCTGTTGGGATCATCATTTCCGAATGACTATCCGTCCTACCCACCTAGATTGGATGTCAAGTCTAAGGGCGTTCTATGACAAGGATTAAACTAACGTTTTTAGTAATACTTATCGCCCCACCTATCGTCCAAGAGGCATTGGACTTTTCTATTTTGGATATGTGTTCTTGACTAAAAGAAAGTTATGTTGCCCAGGACTCGAAGCGCGTAACACTTTGGACAACAAGTAGTACATAAGAATCCCAAGTTAGCCTCTTAATTATTTAACATTAATTAATGTGATTACATACAGAGAAAAATAATTATTGGTTATGTTGTTAGCCTATTAGCATGGTGTCTAAATGTTCAGCAGGTAGTTATAAAAGATGACTATGACTCGTGTATGCAACAATGTGATGTGCATTCGTGAGGGGTGTCAAAAGTGTGGTAATTGTGTCAAGAAATATAGTGCAATGATATGCTGAAATGCCAAATACTAATGTTTTAACACAAAAAAAAATGTTAATAATGCCGGAGTTAAAGATTAACATGTTTTAGAATTTAATACTAACATGCTGAAATATTGAAAACATTATTAGACACGACAAACATGCTGGAATCTGTTTTAATATACTGAAAATATTATTAAACATGTTGAAGTTTGTTTTAATTATGCAGTAATATGTTATAGTGTTCCGAGGGTGTATAATGTGCAGAAAAATACTACAATGTGCAGGAAAATCAATTAAATATGCTGAAAATATTGTTAAACATGCTGAAAATTGTATTAAACATGCTGAAAATTGTATTAAACATGCTAAAAATTGTATTAAACATGCTGAAAATTGTGTTAAACATACTAGAAAATGCGATAGGCTTAAATATAATACTTAACATGCATAAGATTAATTGTTAACATATTCATGGATAGACGTGCTTAAAATCATGATCATGCTAAGAATATATTAACTCGTTTAAACCTCTATTGTTTAACATGCTTACAATACGTTAATATGTTAGAAATTAACTTAACATACAAATGTTGTAAAGATGCATTATCATGTTTTAGAGTCTAACATGCCAAAGTACATTGATATGCTACATGTCAAATTAATACGCCCAATATGTTATAGTACATAATGTCAAGTTAATATGGTTATATTCGTGTTAACATGATAGACATATTAAATAGTTTATACCTAATGCTAAAATCTCGTTAATGTACCGGAATTGAATCGAATTCGTTAACAAACAAACTAAGCATTGCCTATGTTAATAAATCCTAAATTTGTTGTGCCTAGATGATCCACGTAACATGTATCACATGTAAACCTAAGTTGTACCTACTATACCATTCATAAAACATCTAAATCCCTGCCCCCAAAGTAGTCCCCCAAATGTTATAATTACAATAATAAAAATAATGTTTTTACAAATAGTATTACAAACCCAAATAAATAAATAAAGACACATCTAACTATAACATAATCCAATTAAACATCCCGTCGACTCTTCGATTTTTGAATTTGTTAAACATAACATGGCAAGCACAAAAAGGATGATAAAATATGCCAACACATAGAAGACGAGCATGACATGATTATTTCCTATAGACATGCTTTGTAGTTTTCAAAACATCATACAGTCAACACACAGAGAATGAAAATTGTATCGATTGAGGACTTACCGGTAAGCAACAAGTAAAAAGCAACAATGGTAATAATAATGTCAAGCACTTAGAGTAATAGCAAGATGTATCCAGTAATCCTTGAAGAAAAACAAAAGAACCCAAGTATCTAATTGCCTGGTATTAAAACAGTTGATGTTTTGTTTAAGAGAGAGTAATAGTTCGTAGCTTAAGAGCTTGAGAAGTCTTATTTTTTCATATAGAGAAGAATATGTTGTAGTCAGGAGTAGTATTTGAGATGTCTAGAGAGTAGGGAGTGACTGTGATGAGAAGTGAAGGTTTTTCTGTATAGAAAGAGTGTATAGGGAGTGAGAGAGGGTGATAAGATATCCCTAAATAATAAGAAAGGGCCTTGTTTATATAATAAAAGAGTCAAGACAAATAACAGAAAAAGAATATCTTTTGTCAATCAATTAAGAAAAAATAAAATCAGTCCAACAATCAATGACAATTTTCCATAAATATCCCACCTATATTAGTCAAGTAATTTAAATCAGCCTAAGCATAGAAGGAAGAGAAATATCAATCAACATAGAGCATATTTGATGTAATCAATCAACAAAATTATTCTTAAATATAAAGATCACACTCAATAATATAAAATTAGTCAAAATAATCAAATTATCCATCAATTCAAATTTTCTTAATTAAGTAGAGTGAATCAATCAACACACATTTACCATAAATAGATTAAAAAAATATAAAATAAAAAACATTAAAAATACAGATATGCTTCCGCTTTTAATGATTAGAAAATATGAAACAATTAATCACAAATTATTTTAATTGCATGATTGTCAAAAAGTTTTCATACACAACCTGATGATGTAACTCAGATAGATCCCTGTAATTAAGCACGAAACAGTCAATGTTATTTTGCACATAAATCAGACATCCAAATGAACATCACAATTCCATCACATGCATAATAAAAAAAATCAAAGTGAACATTTGGGGTTTAGACAGTTCACACACCATCCGGTGTTTTGACACACGGATATAAACACGTAGACGTACATGACTTGCAAGAATTAATTGACAATTAATAATTAAGTTTAGTCAATTCCAAATGAAATAAAGAAATGTCAAAAAAATTAAAAAAATAGAAGAAAATGAGAACTTTTAAAATAGAAACGAGAAATCAAACCTTGGACGGATCCTTAAGAATCCGTAATGAGGATGAATGTTTTATGGCGACTCAAACCGGAGTAGCGGTGGTTGGAGGTGGCTGATTATTCTTCTAGCTGGAGATGTTCGACGGCGTCAACAACAGAGTAGCGACGAGGTTCTGGGCCTTCTCCGGTGGAGCAACGACGGAGAAGGTTGAACTAGTCGCGATGGGGATGACCGGCGCTGGTAGATTTGGGCATTGACAGAGAAGAGTCATGGCGCCACGACTGGAGGCAGCTGTTTCACCGGTGGTTGCTGTGGATATGGATAGAAGCAGTGGAACGGGAATGGAGAAGTAAGGGAAACGACAGTGCTGGTGGCAACAAGGTTATGATGGAATGGGGAAGGAGGAGGACGAGAAAGACGGGTGAAAGAGAGAGAGGCGGGTGAGAGAGAGAGGTGAAGTCTGATGAAAATGGTAATAAGATTAGGGTTTTGGGGTTGTTGGATTAGAAAGAAATGAAAGGTGTAGATCACATCTCAGCCATTAGATCAAATTTGATCAACGACTGAAATTTTAAGACTATGTGGATTTAGAATGGCTAGGATTGCAAGGAATTGGGTTAAAATTGTAATGGATTGAGTAGAATAGGCTATAACTATAAGGAATTTGAACAATATTGGGCTAAAAGGTAAATAAATTGTGTATGGTAATTTTAATTTAGGCTGTTATTTAAATTAAAGTAGGAATAATAATATATGATAATAATAATAATAAATAACAATACTAAATAATAAATAACAAATAATAATAATAAATAAACAATAATTAATAATAAAAAAATAAAAATAATAAATTATAATAATAAATAATAATATATATAATAACAATGTCAATAAATAATAATAAATAAAAATAATAATATCAATAAATAGCATTAAATAATGGAAAATTAGACAATGTATTTGCAAAAATGTGAATGTGCACAATTGCGTAATTTAATTATTAAAATATCGTATTTGATTTTAAAAATGATGCTAAAAGATAATAAAATAATTTATGAATTTTCTAAATTATAAGTGAGACATGTTAGCATGTATTTAAGGTAAAAAAAAATAATATGTAAAAATATTAATAATTAAAATTAAATAATTTTGATAAAATAATAGCCTAAAAGTGATATTGTGAGGTCAAAATTGGGTGTCAACAATAATATGTTTCATGCTTCACTTGAATAAACACCTCCATTATCTTTCTTTCTTTCATTTGTGGTTTCACGCTAACAACTTATTCACGCCATCTAATTGCATACTCTCTGAAACTTTCAGTGCTCTTCTTCTTCTTCATATTAGTTGGGGATTTCTCATCAGTAATCACCTCCACATGGTATTAGAATTATTGCACAAATTCATTAGCCAAGTAATCCCAACTATTCCACTTGTTGATGTCATGATCAACAAACCATTATAAAGCTAGACTTAAAAGACTCTCACCAAAATAAGCCATGAGCAATTCTTCCTTCCCCCTAATGCCCCTTAGTTGGTTACAATAATGCCTCAAATGTGCCACTAGGTCCCCATACCCGTCATATTTGTCAAAATTTGGCATTTTAAAACCAAGAGAGAGATTAACAACTAGAAACATGCACAAATCTTTATACGAAACACTTTTATAACCCCGAATCCCCTGCAAGTTTCTCATGGCCTATTCTAAACTCTTCAATTTGTGTGCCATGCTCTCTTGTTCTTTTGTCATAACATACTTCTCAATGTTAAGAGAAAATTCAGGTAGGTAAGTATAGCCGTAAGGAACACTCAACTTAAATATGGGTTCAAAAGCATGATGCTGATCACCAGAAATATTCAATATAAGATTTCTTGCAGAGTGAGAAATCACAAACATTGGATGGCCCTCAAAAGTAGGAGCTTCATGTGGGGGTGGAACCGTAAAAATAGGAATTGCATGTGGAATCGAGTATGTGGTAGTTTTGTATTGAGGAGCTAGAAGAGGAATATTGGAAGTGTTGGGATGGTGTTGCGCTGAAGTAAATCCTGATACATATTGTAGTGTCAACAAAAATAGGGAATTATGCATATGACACTGAAGGCAAGCTACAAAGATATTCCAGATTATCAGTGAAAAATAGAGGAGGCGGAAACCCATTAGCCTAAGTTCAATGCATTTCTATCATTTGCTACCTTAATTTCTGAATCACTTCATTAGGTTCTAAATACTTATCCCTTGAACTCTGTCTGGTTAATGATAAAAACCTCGATCTCCTTGTTGGTCATAGCTAACTTTCTCTTGATTTTGATTAATATGGATGACTATCCAGAATGTCACAAACTAACCACCTCAAACTAACCGAACAAGAGATAACAAATGCGTTAGAGTTCAAAAATTTTCAAACCCTTTTTTTTATTAATTTTTTAAAAGACCACCATAACCTAAAAGGGGCGCTTACGTATCTCACCCCGAGAGAGGAGAATCAGGTATGCGTATTTCGTGAAGTCTTACCATAATGGCCAATCAAACTCTTTTTCTTTTTTTGATGAAATTTTAAAGGAAGATAAAACAACAAAGTTTCAATAGTAGATGGATATCTTTTTGTGTTTTTTCATCTTTAAATACCCTATGCAAAATGAAACTTATGATTATCAAGAGAAAATCATTTTGTATTTTTCATATGGAGAAATGCATAGCTTAACTAATCTACTGCTAAATGAATTCTTTTTTTTTTCAAAATATATTTACACAATCTTCTTAAATTGATTTTGAAATGCCTACAAAGATGAAACCTAAAATTACCAAATAAAAATCTTTTTGAAGCAACACATGCATACAACTAATCTAAAATAAAGAGAAAATCTTTTTGTATTTTTCTTTTTAAGAACATTATGAAACACCAACTCTAAAATGAAGAGAAGGAAATCTTTTGAATTTTTTAAGATCACCGAACCCAAGAAGGGCTACCTATATATCTCACTCCCAAGAGAGGAGAATCAGGTGTGCATAGTTCATCTAGAATGGACAATTAAGAATTAAATAATAAACTGAACCTTGACTTGAGAGACATCAACAAAGATAAACGATGAAAAACGTTAATAAAATCTTTCCTTTTTTTGGGGGAGGGGTTAATTTGACACTTCACACAAAAATGATAGAATTTTTTTTTGCATTTTCATTATATGAAATGTACAAAACTTCTATCATCTGTTTTTTTTTGAATTTTATAAAATGCTCATATTAAAAAAAAATCTTTTTGAAAATTTTGAATTATGAATGTTTGCTAAAGAAAACAAAGGAAAATCTTTTTCATTTTTTTTATTTTTTGAGAAAATGACATGCAAAAGGTAAAAAAATTCTTTTTGCATTTTTGATTATAGAAAACAAAAAGCCATAAAAAAACTCCTAAAACCTACGAATCTTTTATTTGACTCACCTTCTTTCATTTTTCGTCGAATATTTCCATGCCTAAATAATCTTTCCCTAAATTCTAGCACATGCTTACCCAAATCAGTCCGTCAAATGACCCCATTATCCACAAAGATGCAACAATTATTACGTAGGTATGATTTAGGGGTGAGTCTCCTACAACGGACCAGGCGGGTCCCGCTAGGTCTCAGCATGATGCACATAAGAATGGCCTAAAGGCTGACTTATGCTAGGGTTTAACTAACAAGGGTATTTGGGAAAGAGTATGGTTGATAATAATTGCGATTGCTTTCCACCTACTCCATACCATCCACGGCTCTCCAAAAAAAAGGAAGGGTAACTCAATAAAAGGCCGTGTACATAGGGTGAACTATGGGACTTGTTCTGAAAGAAATGACTCGAGTGATGCAAATGATGACAGATATAATGCGGTAACATAAAGGAAAAAATGTAAAAACATAACACATAAATATACAACAATGATAAAGATAACACAAGTGATGACACAAACAACATCTATACATCCATAGTATCGAACTATGCCGATAGAACTCAAAACAATGAAGCTCGAATTTTAAAAATCCCTAACAGAGTCGCCAAAAGCTGTCACACCCCCTTTTTTACCCAAAAAGAATTGATTTTAAGTTTGAAAATGTTTTTTATTATTAAGTAACAAAAAGAAAAATTTATTTCGAAAAGGATTTTTATGTTTAAACTCAGAGTCGCCAATTGGCATAAATCGGGTATGCCAAGTCACCTTTGAAAGTTCTTTTCCAAAATGATTTGACTCTAAAAAAATGATCCATGAATAGAGATTCCAATTTAGGAATTCTGTTGACCGAGGGAAAAGTGTTAGGCATCTCTCGATTTCGTGGTTCACCATGGTCGATCCAAAGAGTGTATCAGTTAGAATGACACTTTGGAATGTAAAAAATCAACAGAACACACACAAAAAAAAGAAAACAAACAACCAAACAATTCAAAACTTAAAAACATTATTAAATCCAAATTATTACAGACCCAAAATAAAAAGGTACTGAAATGTAAATCTACGCTAACTTATGTTAATCCTAAACTATGCTTCACCTGGTGCCTCGGGCCTCGATCACAAACCTCCTTCACATGCATGATACTTTGGGATATTTCTCGGCGAATAAGTACAATTTAACCATTGGACATTCCCCGATGAATGAATACATTTGATGAAATATGATAAAAGTAGAGAAATCATTCAATGCAAACATTTATACATTCGATGATATAGAAGCCTACGAGTTGCCTACCCAAAACCTAAGATTTTCCTATTGATTCTTGGCCTAAAACATGATACTGTCGACTTTGATAAAATTAACATCCATTTAAAATCCAACAACAATCGATGAATCAAGACCCAACAATATTCACTTTATCAACTTTTGATTCCTGTCCCACTTATTCCTAATTGAGTTTAAATTATGCAATTATTCAATTCAATTAATAAATATTAACAATCTCCTAAGATGGTTCAAACATATTAAAATTAACAAAAACAAAGTCCAGACACTATGGATTTATCATACAAAGTATCACATAATTAAAATTAATCAAGAATGAGATGAGAAATGAACCTCAATCAAAGATTTTATTATGCCAAATTATGTGATTAGAAAATAAAGTCAGATCCAAAAACCTCAAATCGAACCTCAATCCACCAACTTGAATCCTAAATAAATTAGTCAAAACCCAAACCACTAATTCAACGACAAGTCAATCCTGATGAATCTCAAAATTAATGGGACCTAACCATGTTGCATTATTTCAGAGAGTTTGACGGACTGTGGTTACTATTTTTGTCTTATTGGAGCTTTGGTGAGCTTAGAAGGAACAGGAAATGGAGAACAGACCCAATTCTGGTCAATAGAGGCATTTTTTTTGATGAGTTTGATACTGATTTGATTGGGTTTCCTGTGATGGTGGAGCTGGTGGCTTTGGTATATTCCGGTAAGAGTTTGCCAAAAATTATTCATCGTTTCTCTTCCCTCTCTCAATTCTCAGTTTCTTTTCTCTGATCTCTCTCTCGATCCCTGATGTGTGAGCTAATGCTAACACATTTGAGGCTTTTAACTAAGAGTAATTTCAAAGTCTTAAGCAAATTTTGCCGTTTTTAATTGCTTTATGTTTGATTTTGTAGTAGAAGATAAGATGCTAAAGAACCAACAAAAATGGAAGCAAATGAGCTGAAATCTGAAGTAAATAAAGGTGAAGTATTGTTGACGACATTTGTGATAAGTCGTTAGCCCTGTGATAAGCTATCAGCTTCATTGTCAGTAGTAGACTGAGAATTAGCCTAAGTTGAAAGCTGTGATGACATCTTGTGATAGGACGTCAAGGAGCTGATAAGTCATCAAGATTGTCGTCAACCTAAGGCAGAACAAGAAAGATGAAGAAAAGCCTTGACGACATTTGTGATAGCTCATTGAGGAGCTGATAGGGCATCACTATTTGTTGTCAGTGTTAGGCAGCGAGTACCAAAAGCATAAAGGAAGCTGACGACATTTGTGATAAGTCGTCAGCCTCCTGATAGGCTATCACAAATGACGTCACCTAATCTGAGGAATTTCTGAATTTTATTATTTTGTTTCCATAATTAGGGTGAAATATTTAAAGCCTTGTTTAGGGTTTTCTTAAGAGTTCCGAACCTTGAGTTTTGAGATGATACTTTGATATTTTTCTCCCTCTTATTTTGGCTTGAAAAAACAATTACTTTAAAGAGACTATCATCATTATTTTGGGATTTTCTTTGGTGATTTAATCTGAAAATCTCTAGTTTCTATTCATATTTTGGTAAGTTCATCTTTCAAAGCATGAATTCATCTAGTTTTTTCGTTAATTACGTCATGAGCAGCTAAATTCCTTTAACCTGAATTATGGAATCTAGGGGTAGGTCTTGTTAAGGTGTTGAGTGTTCAGGATTCAAAAGGTGGTAGGAATCTTTGATAATTTTGATATTTTAATTATTGTCTGTTGGTTAAAAACAATAGATAACACCTGCTTTGATTTGCTTGAAAAAGAAATCAAACATAGTGGGAAGTGGATTATCAACATGGACTTGGAAACACTAAACTTTCGTTTAATAATCAGCGCTGTAACAAGGTTGGTTAACTTGAAGTAAAATCTGGAAAGTGAATATAAATTCCCTAAGTTTGAGAGGATTAAGTAATTAAATGCTTAAGTAGGTCGAGATACATTTAAGCATAACTTAGCTAAAGATAACTTGTTGTCCTACCTTCTGTGAGAATCTTGAACCACTAGTAGCATCTGTTAAGTACCAAAACCCCTAGTGAACATAATTCTGGTTTTTCATAAACTCTTCATTACAAACATTTAAACTAAAGTGACCAATAATTACTTGTTAACTAAAACCCCCCTGTTTCTAGAAACATCCAACTACCAGTTGATTAAATTGTAAACAACTTACGTTCACACCGTATTCCCCATGGGATTCGAACCCAACCTAGATGGGTTTTATATTGACAACGATCGCTTAAATTCTTGTTGAGAGGTGTAGTTTGAGCGTTATCAAAAATAGCACCATTACCGGGGAATACGGTTGAAAACTGAAGTTTGTGTGTGCTAATTGACTGTTAGTGAAGTTTCCTAGTTTTACATTTATTTGTTGTTTTTGTTTATTTGTAGGATGTTTATAGTGTATGCCAAGAACCAGAAGTTCAAGAGAACGGTTATTACCACCTAATCCGAAAACCGCAACGAACTGGAAGAATGGTAAAACAGCAAGAGACTGACAGATTGGCAGCCTTAGCTAGAGGTTAGGTGATTGTGCAAAATGTCGGGAAACAAAGATGACATCTAAATCCTAAGGACGAAGATTTGGGAGACGAGGAGTTGCTTAATCTTGGTATCCCAAGGCATGCAGAGCAAATAGCTGTACCAGTACGGCGTAATATTAACAGGAACCGTCCATTCCGAGAAAGACAAGAGTACCAGGTGGTCCAGTATGATCTCAATGATAATAATAATGGAATGGATGGAGCAGGTACAACGGGTGCAATTATTCCTCCACCATTGGCACCTGGGGAAAAATTCAACATTACGAGTACTATGATTCAACTCCTAAATCTGAAGGGGTTATTTGGTGGCCTTCCTGGGGATGGCTCGAACTTAATTCTGATGAATTTTTTCACCATTTGAAAATCTTTTGATAACTCAGGAGTAGGCCAGAATACTATCCGATTGAGATTGTTTTCTTTGTCTCTGTCTGGGGAGGCAACATTGTGGCTAAATAAAAAGACACCCGATTCTATAACTAACTGGTGGCAGTTGAAAGAAGCTTTCTTAGAAATATTCTTTTCACCTTCCATAAGGGTGCAGTTAAGGGATGAGATAAGCAACTTTAGGTAGCTCCCGACTGAAGCCTTGTATGAAACCTAGGAAAGATTCAAGAAAAAGCTAACACAGTGTCCGAACCAAAACATGATGTACATACATCTGATGGAGACTTTGTACAGGGCTCTTAACTCTGTTACAAAGCCAATTATAGACAATTCCAGTGATGGTTCATTTGTTGATCTTATATTACTAGAGGCTTCAGAGATGCTGGACAGAATGACCAAATAGAGTCGGGCATGGCATACCAGAGACTCTGTGGTGGCCAGCCCCACTGCTTCTATAGGTATTACTGCAGAACAATGCAAAAGAGAAGAAGAGCTTGACCAAGACATGGCTCACCTTAAAATATAGATGGACTTACTAACCAAGCATTTGCTATTAGGCAAGATTAAAAAGGTAAAAGCTGTGGGATCTTAGGATAGAAGTGAGGCTGATATAGATGAAGAGGCTAACTATGTTAATAATCAGGGGATTTTTAAGAAAATAGCCAAGGGAATCAAGGTCGAACTTACTGTGATAAGCCTGGTTATAAATATAGGGAGCAAGGAAATTAGAGGAATAATAATGATAGGAGCAGGTTATATGTTCCTCCTGGAAATTGTGAGGCTGCTTCAACAAGTTCTGGAAATGCTCAATTAATTAACAATAAATATGCCTTTGGTTGAGGCACTTGACGAAATGCCAGGATACGCGAAGTTCATTAAAGACCTTATGACTAAGAAACAGAAGGTTATCCATGAGCCGTAGGACAATCTCTTTCATTGTGGCACTCTCTCTACAAGGTCTTTAGTGCAAAAAATGAAGATCCAGGAATGTTTACCATCCCGTGTACTATTGGGTCCCTGAATTTCACAAAAGTACTATACGTTTTGGGAGCCAGTATAAACCCAATGCCACTTACTGTGTACAAGAATCTGGGTTTGGGGGATCTTACCCCGATGAACATTCGATTAGTGATGGCAGATAGGTCTATAAAGCGGCCAGTGGGTATATTACACGATGTATTGGCAAAGGTGGCCGACTTCATTCTGCCCACTGATTTTATAGTCCTGGACTACAAGGTGGACTTCGAAGTGCCCATCATTTTGGGCAGACCATTCCTTGTAACTGGAAGAGTAATAGTGGGTATGGAACTGAATGAGCTGAAGTTCAGGTTCAATGACAAGGAAGCAAGATTCAAAATACACTCATCTATGACACTGGAAATGGAGATGAGTGTTTTCTCTATCGTGGACGTATTTTATGAAGATGGTAAAGGGGTATCAACAAGTTGTCTTGGCGAAGTCTTAGTAGTCAAGATAACCAAGTCGTGCCGCGACAGTACATTAGGCGCTATTGGGAGGCAACCCAAATTTTTAATATCCCAGGAAATTATTTATTTTTGTAGTTAGGTTCTAGTTCAAAGAAGGTGGAATAGATATATCCATCCAAGTGCTTCTGATGACATTTTTGACGGGCTGTCACAATTATGGTAAGCCATCAGCTTTGTCATCAGAAATAATAGCTCTGAGATAATTTCTATTAAGGCTGACGATATTTGTGATAAGCTATCAAAATTATGACGTCTTATCAAAAATTTCATCACAAATAGCCCAATATTACTTAAAACTGTGGGCCAAATTAAAAAGACCCGGCCCAGCCTACAGATTGGTCTTTCCACCTTCCCGCTTAGTTTTATTTCCTTTCAGTTATTCTCTTTCTATGTTTGGTTTATTTTCCTCCCTTTTCAAAGTCTCTCCAACTAAAACAAAAGAAAGTTTCCTTGTATGTGTGGGTTTGCAATCAAAATCAAGAACCTCTTTTTATTTCCTCTTGGTTGTGTAACCACATTGAAGGCTCCCATCAGGTATACTTGAAACCTAGCCTTTATTGTCAAGTGGTAAGTGATAAATTGATGAAAATCCAAGTTCCCAAGAAGCTTGAACCATGTTCAGCTTGCAAAAATGGTTAAAAATTGGAACTAGGGTTTGTTGTGCAAGCTTAAGGTTTAAAAGTTAGCTCAAAAATGAAATCGAGTGGATCTTAAGAAAAAATGGGACCAATAATTGAGTTAAAATCAAGTTGGGGTAATGTTTATAGCTGATGACATTCATGATAAGCTATCACAACTATTATGGCTTGTGAGAATTATCGTGAAAAGTCGATAAGAATTTTGTGGGTTATGTTTAGGGCTGACGACATTCATGATAAGCTATCACAACTGTGATGGCTTATCAGAAATGTCATCACACATAGGACCTGAAGTATTACTAAACCCTTTCAAGGGGTGTGGAATTTCAATTATCAATGTGTTTGTGTTTATACTCTTGAGGATCAACTAATGGTTTTTCTCTTGCTACAGGTCTTGAAATGGCACCCAAAGAAAATAACTCAAAATCCACAAAGAAAGTGATCGAGGGAAGTGTACCTCGGAGATGCTTCAACAAAAAGTCTGATTATGAAGAGGAAGAGCCTCTGTTCAGGAAGCAAAAAAAAAAGCAAAGCACCAAAAAGACTCCACTGCCCTCACCAGTTGAGGTGGAGGAGAGTGAAAAAAGTGACACTGAGCCCACAACATTAGAGCATACAACTTTTGAGTGGAAGGTCTTTGAGCAACAAGAGTTTGAACATACTGAATCTGATGAGCATAATTTAGATCATCCTGATTCCGAGGGGCATGAGTCTGAGAGACCATCAACTGAGTCCCCTTTTGTTGAGCCACAAGATGTTTAAGACTGTCTGATTTAGGGAACAATAGTCAAATGTAAGAATCCTAAAGTTCGAGATGGCACTAGATAGAAGATTCCCAAAGCTCAGAAAATCTTCATTAATGGGCTTCGCAGAACCAATAGAAGAGCTGTCAAGAGGCCAATCTTTGAGGAGAAGAGAATCATCACTAAGGGGTTGAGCAGGTACTCGGAGGTGGAGCAAAAATTTCATGGATATGATCTGGGATGGACTACACGAAGAGGAGATTCATTTTTCCCTACACTAGTTAGGGAGTTCTATGTAAACTACCAAGCTCGCTTGGAAAACATATGTAGAGAAGGAGAGAAAGCAGCTGACCAATCTTTGTTTGATAAAGTTTCGGTATCGAGCGTAATGGTGGATGTTTTTGAAGCAACAATCAACAGGTTCCTTTATGGCCCGAACTTTACTCCTCTGGCCACTTCGCCTACTTTTCATGCCCAATTGAAGCATTAAGAAAATTAGCGGAATTGGTTAGCCACACTCATAGCCGATCGAGAACTGGAATGGCTAAAAAATTTGTGTGAAAGGATCTTCAAGGCCTCCCTGACTTCAGAGGAAAGATTTTGGTGGGGTATTATATGTATGTGATTGATGCCCACAGATGGTGATAATATCCTCGGGGATGACAGAGCAATATTAGTCGCAAGTTTTGTGGATAACCTTAAATTAAATTTTGGAGAGATTATCGCTGAAGAGATAAAAATTTGTGTCTCGAGGTCTGATACAACATATCCCTTCCCTTGTTTAATTAAAAGGTTAGGTAGGGTAGCAAATATGCCGAAGATTGTAGGGTTAGAAGAAGAACTCTTTGCATGGAAGACCCATAATCCAATCCGAAATGAGGAAAATCAACCAAGCCTAATGCTTGACAGGGGCTCAGATATTCCAACTGATCCACCGGTTACAGGTACTAGTTCAGCACTTAATGCAGAGGTGCTTGATTCTGAAGCTATACCTCCAACATCCGACACAATGGCAGAATTATCAGTGCCCAAAACTGAGATAATTTATCTAGCTGTAGTGCCTACAACAGTATTTACCTTCAACCTAATGAATTTTAGGAGAGCAGCAAAGAAGTCCAAGTGGTGCGAGGCTCATCTTAAACTCTTTGCCAAGCAATTCGTAGATATAGTTGAAAAAAGAGTTAATGCTGAACTTGAGCCTTACAAGGTTCTGCCGGGCCAGATTGATGAATTAAAGAACCAGTTCAATGCGCAGTCAAGAGAGAGGTCAGCTCTAGAGATGACATTATTCAGATCAGACCAATTCAAAGTAAAGGTGAAGGTTGGAAAGCTATAATAGCACCACTTTATGGTGTCAGTAGATCCAGTAGTTGAGGATTCTGAGGGGGAAATCCTGATGCTTGGTCTCACGGAGGAGCCAATAAAGAAAAAAAAGAAGAAGGGTGAGAAGAAAGGAAAATAAAAGAGAGAAAGGCTCGATAGTGATGAAGAAAGAAATGTAGGAAAGCAGGCAAGAAAGAAGTCTTAAAATTAAAAGATGAAAAAGGCGAGAATTGAGTCCTTAGTGGACAATGAGAGATGAGAGACAACCATCAGAGCGAGAGCCGCATGTGCCTCTACTAGTAGGCCTTCAGAGACTGATAGACCAGCTGCACCAAAATAGAGAGAGGCTCCTAATGGAGATACAGCAGCAGGGTCAGGAACCCATGACTCCTGGGATTGATCTATTCCAGGTATACTTTAACCCTTAGTTTAGATTTTCTTTGACTTTAAGTTGAGGGTGTAGGGTAAATTTGTTGTAAAATTTTGTAGTCAACTAGGAGAAAAACTTGTACTTGAGCCAGTTGAATTGTTTTTGTGATTTTTGTTCACCTCTTCAAGTGGTATACTACTTTAAACTGAGTGATTTACATTTAAGTCTGACCACCATGCATCTTTGTATGGCATTAGTTCTAGTATCATAATAATCATTGCTAAATAGCAGCATGAACTGAATGAGTAGTCAAGTGCGATATACCTATGTGCCAAGTGTGTGTGTGAGATGTTACTGAGTTCCCTCTGTAAGCTAAAGCCAAAACTTGCCCGGTTAGTCTTACCTAGGTTGAATGATAGGGGTTAGGAAAGGATCATAGGCCATTTTAATATTTGCTCACTTTAGCCTAAATGACCTTCCTTATGTGTATCATATACCTTGATCCCTGTTTTAAGCCTAATTAGCCTATTTCTTTGTATGGCACCTGGCACCTTCTCATTTAGATCATATGAACCTGTTTTGGCCCTGGTCCTCCTTGGACACTGTGCACCTTGACTTAGGCAAATGGCCTAAGTTGAGGGTGGCTATCATAGGGGTGCTTGATATAGAATGAGTATGAAGAAAGGTAGCATAAAAGAAAAGAATAAGAAGCTAGGTGCAGAGGAAAAGAGCGAGAAAAAGAAAAATTATGAAAAAGAATAAGTAATTGAGAAAAGACTGCACCAATCCAAAATAATTGTGACCAAGAAAAGAGAAGAGCGAAAAAGGCTAATGAGTGAAACCCTAAAAAGCTAGTGTAGTGTCAAGGAGGCTTTGTCACTTTAAATACCATCGAGTGTCATACCAGACCCTAGCCTACATTACAAGCCTAAGAGAAGTCCTATAATGATCCTAGCTGACCTATCTAAATATCTAGGTAATGAAAATAAGGGCAAGCCTATGGTACTTAACATACATTGATTGGAACTTTATTCTGAGAGTGAGTGTTTTGATTGTCCACATAGTTACATATATAATTCCTGATATGAGATAATGGGGATTTCCTTACTGTGAGGGCACATTGGTTACATTGCTAGTTACTAACTTGTCCGGGTAGTGTAATACTGGTCTATGCATGGGTGTTATAGCTAAATTGATGCCATATCTTAATTCCTGTGTATTGCATTGGCGTTCTTCATTGTACTTAAATTGACTGACTTTGGAGATGGTGAAGTATTTTGAGATGATATGGATGATTGACTGCCAGATATGCTTTGTATTCTCTTAGTTGTGCTGAGTTGCTTGAGGAAAAACAATTGTTTTAAGTTGAGGGTGTTGATGTGTGAGCTAATGCTAACACATTTGAGGCTTTTAACTAAGAATAATTGCAAAGTCTTAAGCAACGTTTGTTTTTTGATTGCTTTATGTTTGATTTTTTAGTAGAAGCTAAGATGCTAGAGAGCCAACAAGAATGGAAGCAAATGAGCTAAAATCTGAAGTAAATAAAGGGTAAGGGTGGCTGACGACATTTGTGATAAGTCATCAGCCCTATGATAAGCTATCAGCTTCTTCGTCAGCAGTAGGTAGAAAATTGACCTAAGTTGAAAGCTATGATGACATTTTGTGATAGGACGTCAAGGAGCTGATAAGTCGTCAAGATTGCTGTTAGCCTACTAGGAGCTGATAGGGCATCACTGTTTGTTGTCAGCGTTAGGCAGCGAGTACCAAAAACATAAAGGAAGCTGACGACATTTGTGATAAGTCGTCAGGCTCCTGATAGGCTATCACAAATGGTGTTACCTAATCGGAGGAATTTTTGAATTTTATTATTTTATTTCCATAATTAGGGTGAACTATTTCATGCCTTTTTTAGGGTTTTCTTAAGAGTTCCGAACCTTGAGTTTTGAGATGATACTTTGATACTTTTCTCCCTCTTCTTTTGGCTTGAAAAATCATTTACTTTAAAGAGACTATCTTTATTTTTTTAGGATTTTCTTTGGTGATTTAATCTGAGAATCTCTATTTTCTATTCATCTTTTGGTAAGTTCATCTTTCAAAGCATCAATTCATCTAGTTGCTTCGATTATTACATCATGAGCAACTAAATTCCTTTAACCTGAATTATGGGATCAAGGGATAGGTCTTGATAAGGTGTTGAGTGTTCAAGATTCGAAAGGTGGTAGGACTCCTTGATAATTCTGATGTTTTGATTATTTTCTGTTGGTTGCAAATGATAGATAACACTTGCTTTGTTTGCTTGAGAAAGAAATCAAATATAGTGGGAAGTGAATTATCAACAGGGACTTGTAAACACTAAACTTCCGTTTAATAATCAGCGCTGTAACAAGGTTGGTTAACCTGAGGTAAAATTTGGGTAGTGAATATAAATTTCCTAAGTCCGAGAGGATTAGGTAATTAAATGCTTAAGTAGGTCGAGAGACATTTAAGCATAACTTCGCTAAAGATAACTTGTTGTCCTACCTACCATGAGAATCTTGAACCACTAGTAGCATTTGTCAAGTACCAAAACCCCTAGTTAACATAATTCTGGTTTTTCATAAACTCTTAATTACAAACATTTAAGCTAAAGTGACCAACAATTACTTGTTAACTAAAACCCCCTATTTCTGGAAATATCCAACTATCAGTTGATTAAATCACAAATAACTTACGTTCACACCATATTCCTTGTGGGATTTGACCCCAACCTAGTTGGGTTTTATATTGACAATGATAGCTTATATTCTCGTTGAGAAGTGTATTTTGAGCATTATCAATCCTCCTCTCTGTCGCTTAATCTCTTACAATTTGCTCTCTGTATTCCTTATGTATGTATTGTTTTCTATATGTCTACCCCATATTTTGTGTGTTGTGTTTGTATATCTCTAGTGTGTGAGAGTGTGTGAGTTTCTATTAGTGAGGGTGAGTGAAAAAAATGTGATAAGGGTAGAGGTGTGGGGGCACATAGGGTAGGGGATTAGGTGGAGTGGTGAGTTGTCCAATTCTATTAGGGGAAGTGGTTGATTTGTTATCAAGTTGTTATTTTTTGTTGAGAAATTATTATTTGGGATAAGGATAAAAAATGATGAGATGGTTGTTTATTTTGTTTTTCTTATGGGAAAATTACCACCTGGATGGGGTGCGTGATAAGGTAATCGAGTTGAATTGATTTTGGGGAGTGGCTAAATAGGTGTCTACACTTTTAAACTTCACGAACTATGCACACCTGATTCTCACCTTAATTAGATAAGTAGGCAACCCTTACCGAGTTTAGTGATATTCTCAAGGAAAGGTTTTGAAATATTAAACCCTGATATATTCATTATCACCAAAGTTAAAATATTATTAAGGTTGTTGGTTTGTGGTTAAGCTGACATCTCATCCATACAATATCAGGTCCGAAGAAAAAGAAAAGATGACCCACAAAGATGGTATAAAGACTGACTAGAAAGATGACCAAAATAAGTTAAGTTTATATGAATTTGCTTCAATAGAGCAGAATAAGTTACTGAAACAACATCTATCAGAAATGTATCAAGCTTGGATGAATGGGCAAACCCTATCTTCCTCAATCCCTAGACTTTCGAACATGAATGATCTAAGTTTCACTCAAGCCCAAACTAACAATCCACTTTATCCACCTGGATTCGGCCCAGAAACTAATGTGTCTAGCACAACTGGGACCTCTACCATGCATCCTCAAAATTCATCTCTCACAAATAACCCGCTTTTTATTCTTGTAGTGCCAAATATAGGGCCTCAATCGACGATACTGAAGCCTGTTGATGAGCCACACCATGATCAATTCTATTCTCTTGAATTGACTTTCAAACCCTTAAACTTATGTTATCCTACTCATTAGCATGATTCTCCTATTGTGATTGATGAGATTATTAAGAATGATGAACTAGAAGAGTTGGCCAAGAAAGTAAGAAGTGTGGAGCAAAACATGAGAAATATGTAAGGACTATGCAAAAGAGCATTTCATATAAAAATTTATGTATGTTTCCCAATGTCTATTTTTCTCTAGGGTTCCAAATTCCTATGTTTGACAAATATGAGGGGCATGACAATCTTTTGACTCATTTGAAAAGGTTTTACAATCAACTAAGAGGAGCAGGGGGAAAGTAGAGTTGTTGATGGCTTACTTTGGAGAGAGTCTGGTGGGAATAACTTTTGGATAGTTCATTTATCAAGATATCTCTTATTGGCATGTTTGGAATGATATGGCTCAAAATTTTGTCAGGACAATTTTAGTATAATATTGATATAGTAACGGATAGTACCACACATACCAACATGAGAAAAAAGAACACCATTTTTTTTAAGAATATGCTATTAGATTGAGGGAGCAAGTTGCTAGAGTTAAGCCATCAGTAAAGGAATCTGAGATGATTGATATTTTTCTCTAGGCACAGGAACCAGGCAACTCCTAACATTTGTTTTCCACTGTCGGAAATACGTTTGCTGAGGTCTTTAAGATTGGTTAAATGATAGGAAATGAAATTAAGTTCGATAAATTATAATTCAAGCTAATTTTAAAAGCAACAATACATACAATTCAAAATGGTTCAGAAAGTTTTGGAGGAAAGATAAAAAGAAGGATGTGGTTACTGTTGTGTTAGGAACATAACAAAGTTCAAGAGGTATGCATCACCCATACACTCAATGTCAATCACAAATCTATATTCAAGACCCATATAATCATCTAATATATTATTTTCTTCCCCAAAATTTATTATATTCCATTCCATCCCCTCAGTATCCTCTTTATAATGAACAACCATATGCCTGAGCCCCTTCTTACTCGTAATGGCGTGCACCAACCCTTTAGAATCATCCTCCACCTCCCCAAACATACCAAAGCCCCTCTAGACATGATCTTTTATCCAAGCCAAACAATTTAAAAAGGAAAAATCCAAGGGATAGTTTCACACCATTGGAGAATAACATATACCAATTTATTTTAAAAATTGAGACATGGGGATATGATCACTCCTTTTCTTAAGTATGCTTTAGACTCACATTCAAGAATTTTTGATCCCAATATATGACGTGCATATCATTCTAATTTCAGGGTCATATTACTTGAAGATTGTCGTACTTTAAAAAGAGAAATAGAAAGGATGATTCAAGATAAATTGATTATGGTGCAGGACATTAACGCTACAAGTGTTGCATAAAATATTTTGCCAGGTAACAATAATGCATAATATGTGGGAAGTAATAGTTAAACAGGAGGACCCATAACTTATTTTTTGAGAGAAATGTACCTGACAGTGGTGAAAGCTCTAGTCATGTTGATGTGCAACTCAGTGTCTAAGATGTCAAGCACAGCAATTGGAAAGTCACTCCTCTCCTTACTAGGAAGGATTTGTGGCAGTTTGTTTTGTTTTATAGTTCGGAGTCTACCTTTTCTTGTTTCTTTGCCGTTTATGTTCAAACTCTTTATCTTTTCTTTCAACAAAATATAGTATCGCTTTTACCTTTTATTTTAATAAATGTTGTTTATTTATTTTCCTTACAAAGTACATTTTATTTTGGTTCTAATGATATGATATGTTGAATTTTCAGCCAGATCTTAAAATCTGACCTAGTCTTAAAAACATAGAACGAAGATGTTAGAATTGGAAAAAATGTTATAAGAAAATAAGTACAGCATTGAAATATTTGGTGATCGAATTACTACCTTACTTCAATAGATTGACGCAAACGCTTTGCAAATAAAAAATGACTTGATCTTCAATACGACGATCCATTTCCAACATTTTAAATAGAATCAATCTGATGATGTATATTCTTCATTATCAGGAGAAGCGAAAGAAAGTTAGCTCCAAAAGTCATGAATCATCCGTTATGAGGAAGGTACAAAACAAGTGGACCTTTATGTTTCACAAGCATAAAAGAAGTGACACATGAACACGTGCTTACTCAAGGTCAATGTTGAAAAAGATGTGCATGATTTTTATGTTCCTCTCTTAGATTGTATGTTATGTACTTGCATTTTTAAGAATTGATATGATGAAGACATTTCATTCTGCTATCCAAATATTGTGTCATTATTTTTTACCCCCTTTGAGCTTTAGTTTTATTTTCTTTCGAACCCCTCATTTGAAATAAAGTAAGAGTTTGAAAAAGCCAAAACAAAAGAAAGAAAAGTTACAAGAAAAGTAGAGTCAGAAAGAGGGCCAAGAAAAAGAAATAGAGTTGGAAAAAGTGGAGACAAAGTTAGAGTAAAAAAAGAAGCAAAAAAATAAAATCAAGCAAAGAAACAAGATGCCTGAACTATGTTTGACTTGATTATTGCTACGACCAGATACACAGGTAGCCCTACTTTAGAGTTTGGTCCAATCAAATAAATAATTTAAAATTACCCAGTAAAAAGAAACTGGGGCAAAAGTTAATTTTCGTTGTTTTAGTTGATTTCAAAAGTGGTAAGTTTCACCCCATTTCAAGTGTCGTTTTAGCCTCATGCCATTTTTTCCTTCTCATCATATCCAAAAGCCACATTACAATCAAAGAAAGACCTTTAGATCAATCTCTAAGAATGTTAAGGCTAAACATGCGATGAATATATGACATTGTATTTTTGGCACTACTTTTATTCATCATCAATGGTAAATTGAGAAAAATAAAAATAAAAAAGTCTTATTGGTGCATGAGTACCATAAGATGATGGAGAGTAGAGAGAAAAAATGAGAGTGTTTTATTGGTGAAAACCCTCACAGGCACCATAATACGATGGTAAGTTCAGGGAAATAAAAATAAGAGAGGAATCGTTGGCGTAAACCCTTCAGGGTGTCACTAATCGAATGAGGTCTAGGAATGCAATGAGTTTGGTAAAATGAAATCCGTCTCAAGATCAAAAAGTTGGAAAGATTTAATGAATAGTTGGGCTTGAAAGATCGAGTTGTTCAATCCAAAATACATGTCATAATCATTGGATCCGACTGTCCTACTCAGATATGTTTTTCTTTATTTTGTTTTAAAGGGACACACATTGTTTTTTATTTTCTTTCTCTTTTTGAATATTATTTTTATTATGTCTATTGTCAAAGTTAAAGTCATTATCATTGTTCTAGTATGTTTGAGTCAAATATATGTCAAAGCAAGTAAGAAAGGATGCCAAAACTTGCTACCAACTTCTTCAATTGTACAAATCAAGACCAAAGCCCATGAACATGATGGTAAAATGATCTAAAGTGAAGAAAAATATGCAAAGAACCCCTATCAACTGTCGGGTTGTGAACTCATGGAAATACAATAGAGTTTGTATGGAGACATCGTGAAATGGAGTTATAGTGTTTGCATAAGAGTAATTCTTGATAGCCTGAGATTCAATTAATTATGAAACAAGTCATTGACACATGTCAACAGTTTGAAGCAAGTAAAATGTAACAAGTGCAAGAGTGGTTGCCTCTAAAGCTAAAACCCCAAACCAACCACTTTTTTTTTTAAACTCATAAGTTTTCTTCATAAGAAATGGGAACACATATTACATTCAAATCAAGGACTTTCACTTCTGTAAATGTAAGAGAAAATATTGCTACACAGGTTTGAAAATCATAATCATGGTAAAAACTCATCACCTATTCCCCTAGGATATGCATTTCCTTATCTGGGTAATTCAAGCTTCGTTTGTTAGGTGACACACTTTCTAATTAAACCTTTACTCCTAGAAGATGCACTTTCTAGTTGAGTCATTCCATTTAACCCGTAGGAGACACACTTTCTTTTCTGAGTCATTCAAGTTTCGTTCGTTAGGCGATACACTTCCTAACTTAAGCCTTTACTCCTCGACAATGCAACTTCTAGTCAAGTCATCCCATGTAACCCCTAGGAGACACACTTTCTTATATGAGTATTTCAAGTTTATTTTTTAGATAATGCATTTCCTAACTTAAGCCTTTACTCCTAGAAGATGCAATTTCTAGTTGAGTCATCCCATTTAACCCCTAAGAGATGCACTTCCTTGTATAGGTATTTCAAATTTGTTTGTTAGGTGATGCACCTCCTAACTTGAACCTTCACTCCTAGAAGATGCACTTTTTGGTTGAGTCATTCTATTTAACCCCTAGGAGACGCACTTCCCTGTCTGGTATTTTAGTTATCATTCATTAGGTGATACACTTCCTAACTGGAACCTTCCCTCCTAGAAGATGAAATTTCTAGTCGAGTCATTCTATTTAACCTCTAGGAGATACATTTCCTTGTCTGGGTATTTTAGTTCTCATTCATTACGTGACACACTTCTTAACTAGAACCTTCACTCCTGGAAGACACACATTCTAGTTGAGTCATTCAATTTAACCCTTAGGAGAAGTATTTCATTGTCTGGGTATTTCAGTTTTTATTCGTTAGGTGACACACTTCTTAACTTGAACCTTCACTCCTAAAAGACACACTTTCTAATCGAGCCCTTCCATTTAACAACTAGGAGACATACTTCCTTATATGGGTAATTTAATTTTCATTTGTTAGGTGACACACTTCCTAGCTCGAACCTTCATTCCTAGATGACACTTTCTAGCTAGAGACCTCTTTTTTAAATCTTAAGAGATGCACTTTATAATTTTGGTCATTAGTTTTACTCATTAGTGATACATTTCCTTATAAAGACCTTAATTCACCCCTTTTATTGTACTTTTCAAAAACTTATGATCTGGTGGCATTCACAAAATTTTCTGGTACAAACTGGGCAAAAATCTCCTGGATAATAGGACTTTACATTTTTTTAGTTCATTATTTACTTAGAGTTTAGGAACACGTTTGGAGAATGGAAATTACTTTCAGTTTTGAAGCTCATGGAGCCTGCTTGAAGAATAGGATGAAGAAATTGCAAGTCATGAGCCCACCTAGAGAATAAGGTGAAGAAATAGCAAGTTAGAAACCCGTCTGAAGAATAGGATGCAGAAATTGTAATTCAGGAGCCCGCCTGGAGAATAGGATAAAGAAATTACAAGTCAGGAGCCTGCCTGGAGAATAGAGTGAAGAAATTGCAAGTTAGGAGCCCGCCTGGAGAATAGGATGAAGAAATTGCATGTTCAGGAACCCGTCTGGAGAATATTGTGAAAATTTTCATGTTCAACTCAAAGTAGTGACTATCTCACCACTTCAGAAATCATAAAGATCAAAATCAAGATTCTAGAAAAGTTGCATAGATAGGAGCTTTCACTTTTATTTTCATTTTTAATTTTTGTATTTCATTTGGATGTAAAAGCAGAAGTCACGGACCGAAAACTCGACAACCTTACTCGACCTCTAACCTATCGTCTCGCTATTCCATTTTATTGAACTACACCTGACATGATTTCCTTAAAATATGGGATATGTAGGCGGTCCTAAACTAGGACTCGTTTGTATCTCCTTTTTCTTCCTTCCACCCTTTCAAAAAATCAGAGGGTCAAAACTTGTCTCGTTGTATACTTCTTTGTCTGAAAAACTCTTCGTGATTTCAGTCAAAGTGGGACAAAATGTAGACACCTAATTTTTAACCTCCCCTAACTTTTACCTATTTTTAGCATAAAAAATTTACTTTTTTGTCCATTGCTTATTTTTGTTTTTATTTTCATTTTTAGTAGGTTTTATTTGAAAAATTATGAAAAATATTTTCTTTAAAAATAAAGTTACGTTTTAGGATATGTTTTATTTTTATTTTCAAATAATAAGAAAGTTTTCAGAAATATGTGTTTTATTTAATTTAGATTTTAATAAATAAGCTAGTAATTTTATCATTCTTTAAATTATATTTTATTTTTAGGCTAGTTATAAACTACCCTTATATTTCCTTAATATAAAAATCAACCGGTCAACAATTTTTATCATTAGTATTGTTTATCTTTAAAAAAAAGAAGTAAAAAAAGAATAGATCCTAAAACTACCCACACCAACCAGCACACCCACGTCCCCCACTACTAATCTCACATCTCACTCCACTACACATGCACAGATACATGCACTATATAAGAACTTACACACACAGACGAGGAGAGAATGGATTAAAAAAAAGAGATAAACAAGCAAACAGTAGAAAAAAGAAGAGTTAGAAAGAAAAGTGGAAGAAAAGAAAAAACACGTACAAAGAAAGGAAAAATAAAAGGTGAGAAAAGAGAACAAAAGTGGAAACAAAATAAGACGATGAAGAAACAGATGCAGCAGACTAAGGAAAAGGAGGGACAAAAGTGGAAACAAAGTAAAAAGAAGAAGAAACAGACGCAGCAGATTAAGGAAAAAGAGAGAAAAGTTAGAGTTTGAGTTCGGAGTTTCGTTTGAAGTTTTCGGTGACGACTTTCTTGCTTCGTTACTCGGTTTAATTCATTCAGAGGTTCTTATTCAATGCTTTTCTATTTTTTTTTTCTCTTTTAAAATGCTTGGTCGAGTGTTTAAATGATTTTTGTGTGATAACTATTATGAAAGTTTATTATTTATATGAAATTTATGGTCTACGTGTTTATTTGTAATTTTGTTTTGACATAATGTTAATCAAATTCTTTATGAAGATTAGATGAGATGATATCTTTAAGTTAATAATCCTATAAGATGCGAAGTTACGTTTAGTTTAGAGTAAAGTTACGTTTAGTTTACGAGTAAATAGGGTGTAGTTATAATAAACCATAATATGTGTGACCCATGCATGCATGGATGCAAACTTAACAAAAAGGGGAAAACTTAAGAGAAAAAATAACCCTTGTTTAGATAATAGTTGGTTGCTTAGGTTTATAATTATATGAATATGTTGTTGTTTTCAAGGGCGGATCTAGGGGCCTGGGTTGGGGTTTTCGGGAACTCAGAACTTTTGTGTGGATCTAGTATTTATAAAGAGAAATTTAGTAAATATATAAGAATTATAAGTTGGGAATTCATAAACAAATTAAGTGTATTGTTGGTATAGTGAAGTAGAGGAACCTGTAAAAGTTTCCTTAGTTTATTATTTGATTTTATTTTTATCTAACATGGTGAACCCACAAACTTTTACTCCTAGATCCACCTCCTCTGATTCTTTTAATTTGTTTTCTTTAGAAGCCGAAATTAGGTAATTGGGTTTGTTAAGTAATCACGGTACATAATAACAAACACATGGCAAAATAAAAAACCAAAAGATAGGGAAAACAAAGAGAGGAAGAGAAGAGAATGAGAGTACAAAACAAAAAAAAACAGAGAAAAAGTGAGAAAAGAGAATAAGAAAGAAAACAAGAGAGGAAGAAAAACATGCACTATCTGTGGATAGCCATGCATTAGATAACAACAACAACAATAATAACAGACCCAGTGTATTCCCACAAAGTGGGGTCTGGGGAGGGTAAAATGTACGCAGTCCATATCGCTATCTCAGAGGAAGTAGAGAGGCTGTTTCCGATAGACCCCTGGCTCAAGATAGAGAATAGTATACCAAGGTTGTAATAAAACAAGAAACAGGATGGATAGTCCAACAGAAATAAGAGATAAGAAACAATAACAATTTATATCAGAGAAATAAGAATAAGAGAAATACGAACAATATGAAATATGAAAAGAAAAACGGATACCTTTGTAGTAGTAACATACACTCACAGACCTAAGACACCCACCACACCCAAACTCTCCTAACATCTAGCCACAACCCACATACTTACACTAGCCTTCTACCCTAATCCGTGACCTCCACACCTTCTTGTCTAGGGTCATGTCCTCAGTAAGCTGAAGCAACTCCATGTCATACGTAATCACCTCCTGCCAGTATTTCTTTGGCCTACCACTCTCCTCCTGAAGATATCCAGAGCTAGCCTCTCACACCTCCGAACTGGGGCATCCGTGCCCCTCTTTATCACATGCCCAAACCATCTCAACCTTTCTTCTCACATCTTGTCCTCCACCGAAGCCACTCCCACCTTCTCCCAGATAATCTCATTCCTAACTTTATCCTCTCTAGTAAGGCCACACATCTAATGCAACATTGTCATTTTCGCCACCTTCAATCTTTGAATATGGGAGTTCTTGACTGGCTAACACTCTGCTCTATACAACATGGCCAGAAAGACTGCTACTCTATAGAAATTGCCTTTAAGCTTAAGGGGAACCTTCTTATCGCACAACACTTCTGAGGCGAGCCTCCATTTCATCCAACCTGCTCCAATACGTTTAGAGATATCCTCATCAATCTCGCTATTTCCCTGAATCATAGACCCAATATACTTAAAACTATCCTTCTTACAAATATCCTAAGAGTCCAACCTCACCACCATACCGTCCTCCTGACTCGAGTCACTAAACTTGCATTCCAAATACTCCGTCTTGAACCTACTCATCCTGAACCCCTTAGATTCAAGGGTCTACCTCCAAACCTCCAATTTCTCATCTACACCCCCCGAGTCTCATCAATCAGCACTACATCATTCGTAAATAACATACACCATGGAATCTCACCTTGAATACTCCGCATTAACACGTCCATCACCAAAGCAAAAAGGAATGGGCTAAGAGTCGATCCCTGATGCAAACTTGTCTCGACCGAAAAATAACCTGAGTCTTCTCCCGCCGTCCTCACCTGAGACTTTCCGCCATCGTATATGTCCTTAATAGATTTGATGTACGCTACCAAAAATCCTCTCACCTCTAGGCATCTCCAAAGAACCTCCCTAGGGGCTTTTTCATACGCCTTCTTTAGATCGATGAACACCACACGTAAATCCCTCTTTATTTCCCTATACTGCTCCACCAATCTTCTCACCAGCTGGATTACCTCTGTCGTCGAGCGACCAGGAATAAAACCAAACTGATTCTCCGAAATAGACACGACCCTCCTCAATCTCCGCTCAACCACCCTCTCCCAAATCTTCATAATGTGACAACAACTTAATACCCCTATAGTTGTTACAACTCTGAACGTCACCTTTATTTTTATATAAAAGAATCATCGGACTCCATATCTAATCCTCAGGCATTCCCGTAGTCTGGAAAATTGCATTGAACAAATCAGTTAACCACCTTAAGCCTGCCCTACCAACATACTTCCAAAAGTCCACCGGAATCTCGTTAGGCCCCGTTGCCCTACCTATCCACATCCTATGAATCACCTCTCTGACCTCTTCAACCTTAAAATGTCTACAGTAACTAAAATCAGGGCTCTCTTTCGAGCGCTCCAACTCCCCTAACACAATGCCTCTATCCCCCTCCTCGTTTAAAAGTCTATGAAAATACTTCTGCCATCTCTTTTTAATGTGAACATCCTCCAGCAAAACTCTACCTTCCTCCCCCTTAATACACTTCACTTGGTCAAGGTCACGACCCTTCCTCTCCCTAGCCTTAGCAAGCCTACACAACCTTTTTGCTCTCTCTTTCTCCTCTAACCCCGCTATAAGCTCTCAAATGCTACTATCTTAGTATCCATAACTGCTAACTTAGCCTCTTTCCTTGCAAATTTATAGACCTTCCTATTCACCCACTTCTCCTCTTCATCTTTACTATCAATCAACTTAACATACACCCCCTTCTTACTCTTCACTTTCTTCTTAACTTCTTCACTCCACCACCAGTCGCCCTTATGGCATCCTGCTCGACCTCTCAAAACACCCAACACCTTTCTAGTCGTCTCCCTGATGCAACTGACCGCTTTATCCCATATAACATCCACGTCCCCCTACACTCATACACCCTCATTCCCACTATCTTCTCCCCTATCTCTAGTGCACTAACTGGCGTCAAGCCACCCCACTTAATTCTGGGTCGACCTTCTCTGGCTCTACTCTTCTTGTACTTCTTGATAAACAAGTCCATCACTAAAAGCCTGTAATCAGGTAATCTTCCTTCTTTGAAAAACTTGAATTCACAACCACCAGCCTAAATGCCCTAAAAAAATCCAACAGAGCAACCCCCTTACCATTTCTGCCGCCGAAACCAAACCCTCCATGCAGATCATCATAACCTCCAGGTAAAACCCTAATGTGCCCATTGAATTCCCCTGCTATTACAATCTTCTCTGATCTAGGCACACTTCTCACCACCTCGTCCAAAGCTTCCCAAAAAGTCGCTTTCACCTCCTCATCCAAGCCCACTTGTGGTGCATAAACACTACACACATGTTGCGTAAACCCCCTAATGACCAACTTAATTGTCATCAGCCTATCACTGATCCTCATAACCTCCACCACCTGCCCTCTTAGCTCTTCATCCACTAAGATGTCCACTCCATTTCGACGCCTCTCACTGCCTGAGTACCACAACTTGAACCCCAAAAGAGAGGAAATATAGGAAAGAAAACAACAAGACTCAAGTGTGAAAAGAAAAAAATAAGATAGAAGTCGTGGAAGGAGAAAGAAAATTTAGGAGAAAACTTGAGAGAAACTAAAAGTAAGTGACAAAGAAAACAAAGAAAAGAAAAAGTTGGAGACAACGTAAAAAAAAGCTGAAAAAAAAAAGAAAAAAGCAACAAAAAGAAACAAAACACAGTAACAAAAGGAGAAAAATAAATTTTAGAAAAATAGGGAAAGATTAGAGTTCGAGGTTTGGTTCGTGATTTTGAGTTCACAACTTCTTTGTTCTTTTGCCGTTAATCAATTTTCGTAAGAGGTACCCCTTAATCTCTTTTGAATAGTATAGTGTCATGATTGTATGGGATGTGGTTACAATTTTATGAAATGGCTCGGATTTTGTATGTGTTTAACTTGTTAATATTTTTGAATTTACATATAGTTTGATTTAGGATAAAATGAATATGATAATCCATAGTGTAAATAGGCCAATATGCAGGGGCGCTCAAACATATTTGTGGCCTAAGGCGAAATCAAACGGAGGCCAATTTTTAAGAAAAAAAATCCTTTTTAATAAACTCTATATTCAAAAGTATATAATCAATTTTTACTAATTATTCTTTTTTAAGTAATATTATTATCAATGCATTTAGTCTCTCTTTAGACATAGTTCTCTAGATATATGAACTTCTTCTATTAATTCTTTCTTTTTATATAAATAAAATTATTTTTTCTATAAATAATATCTAATTTATTTTAAAAAGTTATAATATATTGGGGATCTTTCAGAAATAGCTACACTTTATTGTAAAACTCACCTTTCATTGCCATATTTTACATAATTACCATTTATAGCCGTTGTATTCAATTTACGCCCACTGTATTCTCTTTATCAATAGTTTGTATTCATATAAAATATAAATACTTTACTTATTTAGCTGCTGTATTTGATTCACAGCCGTTGTATTCACTTTTACTTAGTGGTCTGTATTCATAAAAAAATATAAATAAACTACACATTTAGTCTCGCCAAAATCACATCCATTTTTTTTATTTTTTGTGTTTTCCTTATTTTTTTTCTTATTCTTTTTTCTATTTTTTCCCTTTTTTCTTTTTGTTTTTTTTTTCTCTTCTATCTCTAACTTCTATTTGTCTTTCTTCTTTTCTTTTCTTCTTTGATTTTTTTTTATACTTATTTTCTTTATCATTTTTATTCTATTTTATATTTTTGTATTTTTAAAAAATATGACTACTCGAGCATAAGTCATGGATGATAATGTAAATATCATAATTGTTTATCGTATTTTTAGTCACATCGTCATTTATATTTTTGTATTCATTGATACAACTGCATTTATATTTTAAAGTTCGCACTTGTATCTGTATTTTGTAGTTTGCATTTATATTTATATTTTATAGTTCGCACTTGTAGTTGTATTTGTTAGTACATACCATCATTTATATTTTATATAATTCGCACTTGTATTCTAAAGAACTGCTTTATATTTGTATTTCATAATTGGCTGTTTATTATATTGGATATATTTGTATTGTGGTTTTATTGTGTTTGTATATTTAGATTATATTTATATTTGTATTCTATTTTCGTCGATGCCTTTTTATTATTAAAAAATTATTTTGTATTTGTATTTGTAAGTTGATTGCATATTGTATGTAGCCGTGATTATGTACAATTTATCATTTGTATTTGTATACAAACAAGTAAATGCATTAATTGTATTTTCTTGATTCTAAAATATATAAATATGTAACGTATCATTTGATACAAATGTACCATTTTGTATTTGTATGTCAAAATTATCATTCGTATTTGTAAATAAACAAATATCACTTCATACAAATACATTACAAACAAATAAAACAAATGATTTTACAAATAAAAATACATATTTATTTGTATCAATAAATACAACTCGTATAAATAAATACAATCAAGTATCCTTAGAAAGAAAATCAATCATTCTTTTTCAATAATTAAAAAAATACAAATGATAGATCATACTTGTATCTGTATGATCTAGTTCGCATTTGTATTTGCATTTTATAGTTTGCACTTGTATTTGTATGTTATAGTTCACATTTGTATTTGTATTGTATAGTTCACAATTGTATTTGTGTTTGTTAGTTTGCATAAATAATAAGAAGGAGAAAAAATGAAAAGAAAAAAAAATCAGAAGGAGAAAAAATGAGAAAAAAAATCTAAAAAAAGGAGAATAATAGATAATAGAGAAAAAAAGGAAAAAAGGAAAAAAAAAGAAGGAGAAAAAAAAACAAAAAATAAAACAAACAAAACAAAAAAGAAAAAAGAAAACAAAAAAAAGGAAAAAAAAAGCCGAAAAAGGATTAAAAAAAAGGAGAGTAATAGAATATAGATAAAAAGAGAAAATACATGGGAGATGCTATGAATTGTAATTAGGGATTATTAATAGGAAAGAAAGGGGCTATGAATTGTAATTAATTAAAACTTAGGCTAAATATGATAACTATGAGTGTATGTTTGCTAAGTTGTGTAGTTATCCCTAATATATTAT
The DNA here is from genome assembly GCF_002878395.1 of Capsicum annuum. Taxonomy (NCBI): domain Eukaryota; kingdom Viridiplantae; phylum Streptophyta; class Magnoliopsida; order Solanales; family Solanaceae; genus Capsicum; species Capsicum annuum. The sequence goes on from NC_061114.1 coordinate 55,400,426, forward strand.
CGAAAAAAAAGAGGCGGCCGCCTATTTTTTAATGAGGTAGAGCCACCCCTTCCAATATGATCAAGATAATTAATATCAAAATTCACTACGTAACTTGTTTTAAAATTAGTTTCAATTAGTGGATTTCTCTTTAAGTTTTATATGCTAAAAAGAGAGTTTATAATTTAAAAATGAATGGTTAAGGAAATTAGTTTTTATGCATGACTCATTCATTCTTTTGGTATATTATTTTTATTAGCTGGGTCATCCATCTCATTCTTGATTTGTCTTGATTTTGATACTTAATATGTTATTATGAATTTAAGTCAGTTAAATTTAGGTTCATTTTGTTCCGTATGTATAGTTCCTTATTGATTTTGAAAGTAATCTGAGTGATAGACTATTAAATCATTATAAACTCTCGATAATTAAATTTCAGGCTTAATCTTCCGTTTGAGGCTTAATTAATTTATTAGTATAAGCTTGAGGGAAATGAATTGCGGACTTATTTAAGACCCATCATATTTGATAAAAAAAAGAAAGGGAAGGCGTTTCAATTGATTTCCCCCTAAATATCAATTAATAAATCATTTAAGACATATAAGAGCTAAATGCCATAAAATAGGCCATGCAAAACATTAAAAATAATGAACTTTAGGACTACATATTAAACAATAGAGTTTCCTATGTTTTATGTTCAAATCTGAAAAGTATATAAGAATAAATTTAACTTAATATGTTGAGGTTGATCATGTGTGTGGTTACGCTCCTGGTTCATTTTCTATAATTTCAAGGCTACGTGTGTGGTTACTCTTCTCAGTCGAAAATATAAGTCACAATTTCTCTCATAATCCTTAGTAGATAAAGCAACTAGTCAAATATAATTTATTCAAGAATTTAATTTAAGCCAGACATAAGTTAATAAAGTGACCGTGCTAGAACCATGGGACTCGAGGGATGCTTCACACTTTTTCCTAGGTCAACAAAATTCATTATCAGAATTTCTAGTTCGCAGACCAAAAAATAAAGAGTCATTTCCTTTTGACTTGGGATTCAATAAGGTTACTTAGAACACCATAACTCAATTTCAAGTGACGACTCTATAGATAAAATAATGTCTATTCAAAACCTTCACTTTAATAGAAAAATTCTTTGACCTCGCTGAAAAATGGGATGTGACAGATTTGATGTTTTAAAAATTTTAAATTGAAAAGATGTTACTAAATTTAAGGGATTCATTAATCACATTTTCATAAATATTGCTCTAATTGTGTTATGTATTCACTACTAGAAATTAGGTGTATGTTGATAGTTCAATTACCATCTCCATAAAGGCCAAACCCATCCCTGCATATCTATGGCGATGGTTAACCCAACCGCTACAACTGATCGCATTATAGTAGCTCTAATGCAAAAGTTATCTACGACAGTTGCTTAAACCATCGCCATACATACACTTATCGCGACGGTTCTTGTTACAAAATATTATGATGGTTTCTGGTCTATGGGGACAATTTACACTTATCTCTATAAATCTTTATACGATGGTTATAAAACTCTATCGCAACATTCATTTATTTACATTGGTGACAAATGTTGCAACAGTTTAAGGTATGTGGAGACAGTTTACAAAATCGTCCTTATAAATATTTAATATAATAGTTATATATTGCTATTGCGACATTTGCTTTTTCACCTTGATGATAAGTTCTATCTATTACAACACTTATTTATCTCTAACGCGACAGTGTTTACCGTTACATCATAGCTATGGGGACGCTTTTTCAAATGGTGATGCAATAGTTATCTATAAGTTATTGCAACATTCATTTATAGGCTAATGCACTTGTTATTATAGGTTATTGTAACAGTTGTTTAGAAGCAATTGTAACAGTTATTAATAGTCTACTAGGATAGTTATTTGGTAGGCTATTGCAACTGTTATTATTAGACTATCCAACAGTACTATATGATTGAAATGATTATTTAAAGCATAACACAAAATGTATTTATAAATCGATCAAGAGTATGTACTATTAATTCTCAAAATCTCAATCAAGACACCAAATATTTTTTGATCATTCAAAAAAGTAAATCATATATACACAAGTTTTGAATCTTCAAAAGTAAAAGATGTTTAAAACTTGGTCAAATATTCCAATAGCGTAAAATGAATGAAACCAATGTGATCGATCTCTTAGGTCAGGTCTAGTTCATCGATTTCGTTTCCATCTTCTATGTCATAACCTACAATAATAAAAAAAAATGAAGAAGATGTTAATAGAGTAACATTTTCCAAACACCAATACATAAAGAGGCTTTCCATAATTCCAAGCAATAAAATGAGGAATACAAAATCAATAAGGGATAACGACATAGTGACCAGAACAGGGTTAGATCATGAATAGAAACTTATAGGAAAACTAAGGAGCAAAAAAACTGCTCCAACAGATGTTGTGTCCACAAAAATAACAACACCAACACCAAGGGATGTTAGGCCTTAAGGCGACACAAACTATACAGGCAACTTGTTGATATATAAAATTGAAAATTTTCAAATATCCTCATATCAGACCTATGTATGTCCACATGTCCACAAAAGTTAAGTTTCAATTGCATAGAAATGAAAATTTTCATATGAGGACATTGATTGAACCAAAAACTAGAATAAAAAAACATACTGGAAACTTATACATAAAGAAGGCTCTTTCATTATTAAATTTCATTCACAAGAAGATCTTCAAGAGGTACTTTGTCAAAGGCCGTATACTATCAATAATCAACCAATTATTCTTAAGACTTGGATTTCCTTATTTTATTGTAATGAAAAACATCCAATTGATATACTTTTGTGGGTAAAATTTCCTAAACTTCCTATAGATTGTTGTTGTGACTCCCTTAGTAGCATTGCAAGATTTGTGGGCACAACTATGTATGTGGATGAGTGCACACCAAACAAACCAACATATAGTTTGCTAGAAAATTAGTTGAGGTGAATATCACTATGCCATTGCATCATTCTGTTGCTGTTGTAACCCTGATGGCCATGCTTTTAGTCAAATTATTGCATATGACTGAAAGCCCATGTGTTGTCAGTAATGTCAAACTATTGGTCACATTTGCCCATTTGAAATCCCTAAACAACCTCCAAAACTTAGGAAAGAATATCCTAATTAAATAGTGATGAAATGAAAACATAAAGGTCAGGTACGAGATCAGGGAATACAACAAAAGGTTAACCCTCTTTCTTGATAAGTGCAAAATGTAGTCCAAGTTCAAGAAGGTGTCAAGGATGTAGTATAGAATGTCAGGGAAACAAGCCGATATAAATGAAAACATACTAGAAACTCATCCCACTACTTTAATTACACTACTTTAATTTAGTCCAACAATAACAACAATATAAGCAACAACAATAATAATACAACAATAATACACAGGATGTTTTCATATTACAGTTCAACAACAACGACAATATCAGCAACAACAACAATAATACACAAGATATTTTTATATTAAAGTCCAATAATACAGCACCAACAGACAGCAACAAATAACAATAACACAGTCTACTAATACAACACAGTTACCAACTAATAATATAGTCCAATCACCAATAATATTCATATTTTTCATGTTATTATGAAGGAATCATCCAATAATACAGTCCCACAACAACAATAATATAAACAATAGGTAAAAAGAGAAGGAAAATACAATAGAGTCACATGAGAGACACATGAGATACACTATAAAGAGGAGAAGCAATAACTATAGAAGAAGAAGAGGAGAAACAACAATAGTTTAGATATATAGAATGCACATTTGAAGTATTTCTATATCATACTAACATCAACACCTTTTATTCACATATATATAATACACATTTGAAGTATTTTTAAATCACAATATCCAGATATTTATAACCTGGTGCAGCACCAACAGAAAACTATACAGTCTAATAATAGCAGCAATATCAAAGGGAAATTGAAATTGCCCAAAAGAACTAAATGACTTGTGAATTATTAAAAAAGTTAGCTTTATATAAAAAAAATTTCATGATCAAGCAAAAAAAGTCAATTTTCTCGTTCTTCCATCTTAAAAGGGAAATTGAATAGATCTAACCATGTTTAAAGTTGTAGAGGAGAAGCAGCAACAACAATTTAAATATGTAGAAGCAGCAACAACAATATAGGTATATATACTAGGTGGAGGTAGCAACACTAACCTTGACTGTTTCTCTCTGTAGATGCTAGTGTAGAGGTAGATTCTCTTGATGGAGTGGACTATGCCGCTAGTATCTTAGAATCAGTTAATTCTGCAATCTAAAGTTGAGCAATTACATCTGTAATAACTTCTTATCAAATGATTCTATTTTGTTCACTGATTTGATCCTCTATTTTTTCCATCCTTTCTTGCATTTGTCGCATGACATCATTGGTGACATTTAAAGTTGATTTAGAAGTGTCATTTATTATTTTTAAAGAAGTCTTTTTAACTCATCCTTCAAACAATCATAGACATCTTGGATATTCAACACCCATGACTGCTGAAAATTCATCAACAGGTTGATCATTTGCATCCAGTTGCATTTTAATTTCTTTCGTTTCAGCCTAATAAATCATATTCAAAAGTACATCAAGTAATTATAAATTACGAACTGATCATTGATGTCAATATAAACTTGAAATAGGTAAGTTTCATATAATTTTTCTTGTGGTGTTTTCATTTAACGCCTTGTATGTACGATCAGGTTTTCTTGCTCTTGTGGCCATAAAAATATCCTTTAACAACACAGTTTTCTCCTTCTTTTTTTCCTATTCATATGAAAATGAATATAAAAAATTACTTAATTGACAAGTTATAACTCAATAATAAATATGAGAAAACACCAATTTATTGTGAATTAAAGTAATTTTTTTTTTCCAGCAGTGTGTGGATTCATTAGCTTCATTCTCAATGTTTGTTTTGGACATTCACGGTAAAATAAATCAATGAAATTAACTAAAGTAATAAGGGCTTTGTAGCAATAAAAGTAATATGATCACAGATATTGAAATATATTTCACCTAAAATTTTTTAGACTTTCAATATTTGAGGGTCTCTTTAAATTGACACTCTGGAACACATTCAAGCCTGTTGGCAATTCGAACTTCATCATTTTCATATGGACCGTGATGTTGCTCCTTCAAATCAAATCTATTCTTTCTCCAAGATTATCGAATTCTTTCCAATACAAAACCTTTTGTGGCATCAAGAATATCATATTTTGATTATAAGTTGGTGTCTCAGTTAGGACAACAACAAAAAAAATAACATGCACTTTTAATTAAAGAAAGAGAAAATGCCCAGTTACCCCCTCGAACTATACACAAAAAGGCTATGACACACCTCAACTTAAAGGGGGTCCTATTACCCCC